>NC_081344.1:66156963-66181211 GCF_029784015.1 Lycium ferocissimum
GAAAATAATTTATGTGGCCATGGCCCACAGTAATTTGGCCGGCCACTTGGCCCTCAAATTTCCATATTCCACAAGTTTCTTTAATTCATTTTTGGCCCCAATTATTCCTTAATGCTTTCATGCCAACAAAGTCATATACCACTTATTTAAAACAAAGTCATGATTAAGGAAATCCCAACTTCTTGTCCCGGATTAGTCTTGTATCCTAACTTGTCATATTACACTTGGGTTATCCCGTTGTTAAAAATACGGGATATAACAACAACCTTGGTTCTTTTTAATCATATATTTACAATTCTAAATTTCTAGTCAGTTTAAATTAGTCCACAAACCAAAACTCCTATAAAACCCTTTTTCCGGAATACGCCAGGACTGCAAGACTAGTATAATACTTATTTAGTAACATTTTCACACCATATTCTCTGTGGGATTCGACCCCAACCTTGTTAGGTTACTATATTTGACATCGTCCGCTTTACTCTATTAAAAGGTGTAATTTGAGCGTATCAATAGTGGTCAGTACTTGAGATCAATTAAGCATTTAAACGGAACATATGAAGCAAATAAGTAACGTAAAGCAATTTATACAAGTGTAGGTGTACTAATCGCGTTCCTAAGCCTTTTTGAACCAAGGCATACTAATCGTTTGAAACATGAATGTGCCATTTGAGTCAAACCATTGCCCCATAATCATAAAATTTCATTAATAATAATATTCTTCCCCGAAGGGGTACAAAAAGGATAAAGTAAAGACAGTGCATAAAATGAATCAGCAGAAGTGTCCTCCGGTGGCTGATGATGAAGCTCGGTCAGTCCTGGCCTTCTTTGCCTTTCGGAGGATAGTCTGGATATGAAGATGGGTTGATGTCAATGTGGCCTCTATCAGAAAACCTTCTGTATAAAAATCAATAGAGCAACGTCATCTAAAGTCTTCTGCATCTGATCATCCAGCTCAACTAAGCAGTCATTAGTTAACTCTAACTCATGCCTCAAACTAGCTATGGTGGCTTTGTCGTGCTCAATCTTTTCCAAATACTTGGCATCTCTGTCGTCACCTCCCTATTGAACCAGACAGACTCAAATCTCGGCATGTGAATCCTTATCTTGTACACAACTGTAGAGAACGGGTCTAGAAGGGAGAGTACCCTGTAAGTCGGCCCTTAACCAATCTTTATACTCCACCACACAACAAGGACGAAACCTATCAGGAGCCAAAGTATCGGGACCCCAAGTCATGCGACTTTTCCACTCGCGCAAGCACTCCAAAGCTTTCGGCAGCTATCCCTATCATAGTCAATGATGAAATCTCCTATGCCTCCGACTTGGGGTATGATTTGGATCCTCCCAAACTGTCTTAAGACTCTAGCTGGCACATAAGGGCAAATTCCTCGAATCCCCATAAGCAGTAAAAATGGACACTTCCTACCCTTGACCACAACTTAATCGAATACAAAGTCATGGAACATCCATTAAACACTTTCTTCTTTCAACCTAGAAAAGGTGAAGGCCCAACTCTGCTTGGTTTGGTCCCCAAAGTTTGGACAAAAGTTATGGAGACCGTCCCTTTCGGCTGGCTTACTTAGGTGTTGGTTACCCATATAACCTTGATCATATGTTTAAGGATCCACCATTGTAGAAGTAGGTTACATCCTTGGAAGTATTTGTAGTGGTTTCGGAAAAGGCTTAAGGCTCGATATAGATCGGCTAGGATAATTGGGGTTAGGTCGAAGTATTTGGTTTCTTTTTATTGGGTTATGTCGTAGAAGATGGCATGGGTAACCGAAATGACTCGGGTGTCTATAGCTAGTGACCAATCTTTAGGAAAGACCGTGACTCCTAAAAAGCTAATGGCAAAGGCTAAGGGTCGGGTGGCTAACCATTCAGCATAGGTTTTGAACTCCCCCTGATGTTCCACAAATCCACTTGGTTTCTCGAACCTTTTGTACAACTCTCTAAAGGGTATGGTTGGACCGTGGGTCCAATTGGCATGGGATAAGGAAAGCATTTTGCAAATTTGGGAGTAGGTGGAATTTTCTAGGATTAAGGTATTTGGGTCGGGTTTCTTTCTCCTTTTTAGTCCCGAACCTACACTAGTCAAAACATCCTTAAACTCCTCCAAGGTGGGGGCCATCTCTACATCACTCCCGAAGCGGAAGACCATTCTATCCCGATCCCAAAACCCGATAATTACCTCTATCAACTCTTTGCAACCCGTCATTGTCATAATAGATGTCAAATTTCCTAAATGACATGAAACACCCTTCTTTTCCTCTTGAGACATTTGGGCCCACCAAATATGTAGTAAGTTCTGTGTAGTAAGAACCATATCGAATTCCAAATTGACTGACATCTACTAAACAAAAGCTAAAGTTATCCCCCCTCCCCCCCCCCCCCCAAATAGGAAATGGTTTAACTCATAGGCACATTACATGTTTTCAACTAGCACATAATATGAGATGCGGTATTTTTCGGGTCATAGACCGTACTTGACATGGGGTAGTCTTCCTAACGGGTTTAGATACTTCTAAAATATCTAAACCCCCGGTGTAATTCATCTTGGGATTTGGCTTAACTCTAATCCTACGCTTATGCAAGAGTGGTTTTTTCGAATTGACCTTGGACCCGAGCGGACTACTCGGGGTGAACCGTTGTCGGCCATTGGGTGACCGCACACTAACTTAACATTCAACGTGTTCCAAAGAAAGGGTGTTTCGAGTTTTTTAGTGGTGCAGTTTATGATATCGTATGAATGACAGTTAAAAATTGCGAATATTAATCACATAAGCAAATAAATACAGTTAAAATCACATTATATTGAAACCATTATGGTTAGAACCTACATAGACTCCCCATCAGAGTCGCCATCTGTTACGGCTCACTTTACGCGGGCGCATAAAAGCTACTAAGAGGTTGTTGGTGCTCTAATTGGATTTTTAGTATTTTTAGAGTCACCACCTAATTAATTAAGGAAAATTAGGAAAACCGATTTTAAAAAGGTTTATCAAGCAAGAGAAAAATCCTTTTTGGACCAGAGTTTGAGGTAAGGGTTCTGGTGATCTCCTAGGAAAGGTTTTAAGCACCCTAGTATTAAGATCCGTAGAATACGATTTATCTACGATCTTCAATGTGTGATTAACTTATTTATTTGCTTAAGATGGTTTAGTTTTCCGCAAAAACGTCATTCTTTATCATAAATTCAAAATTTCGGCAAAAAGTCCCCTTATGAAAAGGGGGTTTTGGGTTTGAAAATCCGTATAAGTGTTCAACTCACTTTATTTTCGGACTAAGATACACTCGGGATTTCTCTCAAGTAGAGTCACCACTATTTTAGTCCTAATAAAAATGAGTTTAGTACTTATAGGTTTTTATTACATATATAGGAAAGTATGGAGTGTATCTCCTATTTTTTATACATACATATGTGTATATATATATATATATATATATATATATAAATGAAAGTTTTTATTTTTAATGTCACGACCCAACTAGTGGGCCATGACGGGTACCCGAAGGCGCTCACAGAGCACCACTCATCATGCTAACTATCATAATTAACACCCGAACATATATATGAAATTTCTCAAATCACGACTTACTATGAATGATCACCAAATACCTCCCGAAACATATGTATAAACATAGGCCCATAAGGCTATAAAAATAATGTGAAAGACATACACTAAAGAGGTCACATAACATCTATTACCCACACATAAGTATCTACGAGCCTCTAACCAGAACACTGTGATCATAAGGACGGGACAGGACCCCGCCATGCCCCAATATATGCACAAAAGAATATACCAAGTAGTGGCAACTCCAGAGTAGTGGAGTTCTCCTGTGTCTCTGCTGAGAACGCTCCTAGGAATCCGGTCCATCTCCCTGCCTACCTGTGGGCATGAACACAGCGTCTATAAAAGAAAAGGACGTCAGTACAAATAATGTATTGAGTATGTAAGGCATGCATATCAAACATAATAAAGAAATGAGAGAACATAAAGTGAAGGGATAACTTGTATTGATGGCCTCTTAAGGCTGAATCATGCATGCTAGTTTATACATTAAATAACATCATAGCATATGTACATATATTATAAGCTGCCCAATCATATAGGTACGGTGTGATCATCATTGGCCCGCGTCCGGGGTACTCATCTCAAGCCGCCCACTAGTGGTGTCTACCCGACCATATAGGCACGGTGTAATCATCATTATAGCCGCCTACTACACTCGGTGGAGTGGTGTCTGCCCGGCCAACTAGGCTCGGTGTATAATCATACATATACATAACATAAAGTATGCATGAGAGCCCAAGTGAAAGCTACAACTCTATCGGAGTGACGTAAAGTCGGTAATGTCACGACCCGAGCTACGGGCCATGACGGGTATCCGGGGCTAACCACCGAACACCGCTCTTTCTACAACTCATCTACTCTCACTCATAGCATATGCTCATAATCATAAGAATCTATTAACATTTGAAACATATTTACTTTTATAAACATAAGCCCTTCGGCTATCAAAATCATATATACATGCATATACATAAAGACTGCACAACCTTACTACCCACACTGCGTATCTACGAGCCTCTACTGGAGTACTAGACATATGGACGGGACAGGACCCCGTCGTGCCCAATCATGAATACATATACCTATATGTACCAAAAGAATAATCAATGGCACCTCCGGAAAATGGAGTGCTCTCAATCAGCTACTAGCTCCTACGAGTCTGGATCACCTACCTGTCTACCTGTGGGAATGAACACAGCGTCCAAAGAAAAGGACGTCAGTACGAATATTGTACTGAGTATGTAAGGCATAAACAACAATGAGACATCAATGAAATAAGGAGGCATCAAATGAGGAACAATCTGTGACTGACTGAATCATAAAAGAAATAGTGCAAGCTGGCTTACTTTCATACTCATAATCATATCATATGTGCATAAATGTATAAGCTGCCCGACCATATAGGTACGGTGTGATAATCAATAACATTAGCATTAGCCTGCGTCCAAGCCTCCCGCGTCCGGGGTACCATCTCATGCCGCCCACTAGTGGTGTCTGCCCATGTCGTCTGGCCATGGTGTATGGCTGCCCGCCTTGGCGGTGACTGCCCGGCCATATAGGCGCGGTGTGATATCATCATGTGCTCATCATAGTATGCTTATCATAATATACTTATCATAACTCATCATAATGCATGCATAGAGACTCATAGATAATCATACTCTATCGGGGTGACGTAAGGTCGTGGACCCCGACTTCATTATGGAACCTTCATAAGTATCCTGCCTCACCTTGAAGGAACAAGCATAAGGTGAGTGTATATGATAATCAACATCAATGGGCTATGGATAGCTTCATTAGCTTAATTGGAACATCATATCATAGACTATAGCATCTCTAGACTTAAGCTTGTCATTATCGTTATCATAATCGTAGCATATCTAGGCTATTCATGAACAAGGACTCATAGTCTTCTTGAAGATGGAGCATTCATAATAAGAGAGGAAAATTCATGCCATAGGACTCATGCCTTAGGAAGAAAGGGCTAGCCTCACATACCTTTGTCGTTTAACTATTCTATCGCTTGCTCGTTCTCCTTTAATGCACTTGTTTATACCTTCAAGGGAATTCGTGTCGTCATTAGCTAAACAACCATGAAAACATACTTACTAAGCTAGAGAAATTTGGGCAACATTTCCTTTGTTTATACTACTTTCCTCCATATTCCATATCAACTCCCAACATTCATAACAACAATCACAATATTGTAAACAATAAGCATCATCTAGTTACATTGCCCACAATTCATAATTTCACTACAATTCTCCATAACCATGACCGAAGTCCATTATTGCGTTCTTTCTCATACAATACTCATTCCATGTTCTAAATGTCGTTTATAACGTATTTATAATCTCAACATATCCATTTTCATGATTCAATCCAACTACTACTCAATAATGATACTATTCACACATTTATGACCCATTTTCTATGCTATTCTACAATCCGAGTGTTTCAACCTACCAATACTTCAAATAACATGGAACGGTCATGAAACTCACCTTAGATGATGGAGGAATAAGCCTTGAATGGTAATACACCTTTTTCACCAAAACCCTATTTCATCTCTCTTGGGATTCCTTGGTTTGAATGGCTTTTAGTGGGTTTCATACACTTGATTCTCTCCAATTCTTGTTGTTGATCTTTGATTTCTATTTTTTTCTTATGGATGAAGTGTTTGGAGTGTTCTAGAGACTTCTTAAGTTGTGGAGGTGAAAGATGAAATGAAAATGAAATGAGGAGAGGTCCCTTATATTAATTTGAGTTCAGTCCCGACGAGATCTACGGACCAACATACGGTCCGTATGTTTTCTACTGGCCGTATGTTTGGCTGTAGATCTGGTCCAGTGAGACATGGTGTACTGGGCTGGATCTACGGTTGGACATACGGTCCATACATTTTATACTGGCCATAGGTTTACCCAGTTTTCCGAGACTTGTTCTCGTCGACTCGTTGATCTCCGATCCTTATGGAACCTTCTTAACACTTGTCTAACACCTTAATACCAATCTAAGGGACATCATAGCTCTTCCTCGAAGCATCATTAATACATTATGAACTCAATACTCGTAATTCTTATCCGATACACAACAGATGACTCGCTTTCCTTAACAACTTTCTTTCACTAACCCGAATGTCTTTGGAAATATTAATTAGAATCATCAAATACTATTTCTTACTTGTCCACCTCATAGACATCATGCCCCTCTTTAGTCTATTCACTGTTCGCTAAGGGGGAATTTCCAAGGTGTAACATTCTTCCCCCCTTTTGGAACATTCGTCCTCGAATGTTAAGTCGTCGGGGATTCTAGAAAAATTTCGCCTGAGTTTCCCCTATAATATGGCGCTACCATCCTGTCACAACAACCCATAATATCATTGCCTCACAGGGCCACAACACAATAGCAATATAAATTGGCCACACACGACCCATATGCATAAAAGAAAAGCATACATACCTTATCATTTCGACGTCTCGTCATAGATCTCTTCCAGGGGCTGAAATAAATACGAATATGTGGATTTCATCTTCTCTTCAGCTTCACAAGTCATCTCTTCCCGATTGTTATCTCGCCATAAGACTTTAAGCGAAGCTATTTCCTTATTCGAAGCCTTCGTACTTGCACTGTCTAATATGGCAATAGGCACTTCTTCATAGGCTAGCTTTTACGTAATCGAACATCATCTATTGGCACAATCTTTGTGGGATCTCCAACACATTTGCGGAGCATTGAGACATGGAATCTTTGGATGAACTAGCTTGAGCTCTGAAGGCAAATCCAATTCGTAAGCTATTTGACCCACCTTGCGGATGATTTTATAGGGTCCAATGTATCGAGGCCTTAACTTCTCTTTCTTACCATATCTCATCACCCCTTTCATTGGTGATACCTTCAATAACACCCAATCATCGACTTGAAATTCTAGATTTCGCCGGCGGTTGTCCGCATAAGATTTTTGGCGACTTTGGGCTGTCAACAATCGATCTCGGATCATCTTGACTTTTTCTACGGCTTGTTGAATCAACTCGGGGCCTATTAATTGTACTTCTCCGATTTCAAACCATCCAATTGGGGATCTACACTTTCTTCCATACAAGGCTTCATACGGAGCCATTTGGATACTGGAATTATAGCTATTATTATATGCGAACTCGATTAGGGGTAAGTGGTCATCCCAACTACCACCAAAATCTAAAACACATAATCTTAGCATATCCTCCAAGGTCTGTATAGTACGCTCGGCTTGTCCGTCAGTTTGCGGATGAAATGCCGTACTAAGCCTTACTTGAGTACCTAGACCTTCTTGAAAGGATTTTCAGAACTTAGCTGTAAACTGTGCTCCTCTATCTGAAATAATAGATATCGGAATACCATGAAGTCTCACAATTTCCTTGATATACAACCTCGCATAATCTTCTGCTGAGTATGTGGTTCTGACTAGAAGAAAATGAGCTGCTTTCGTCAATCTATCCACAATCACCCATATAGAATCATACTTGCCTCGGGAACGAGGCAATCCTACAATAAAATCCATATTGATCACTTCCCATTTCCACGTAGGAATTTCCATCGCTTGCAATAATCCTCCTGGCTTTTGATGTTCTATCTTTACTTGCTGGCAATTTGGACATTGGGCTACAAATTCTGCTATATCTCTTTTCATGCCATCCCACCAATACATCAATTTAAGATCATGATACATTTTTGTCGCTCCTGGATGGATAGAATACCGAGAATAATGAGCTTCTTCTAGAATTCGGCGGCGTAATTCTGCAACATTTGGAACACATAGCCTGCCTCGGTATCTAAGAACTCCCTCAATAGAGGTTTCAAATGGAGACTTCTCTTTTGCCTGACATGTATCTCTATAATAGTTCAATTGAGGATCTTTGTATTGCCGCTCTTTTACTTCCGTATTCAAGGACGAAACTGTGGGATTATTAATACTAACTCCTGTATCCCCTGAATCAATTAAGCGTATCCTGAGATTAGCTAATTGGTGGAGTTCATGAATCATTTCTTTCTTCTCCGAAGGAACTTCACATAAGCTACCCATTGATCGGCGGCTAAGTGCATCAGCTACTACATTTGCCTTTCCGGGGTGGTATAAAATATTCACATCGTAATCTTTCAATAATTCTAACCACCGCCTCTGTCGCAGGTTCAACTCCTTCTGTCTGAAAATGTATTGGAGACTCTTGTGATCTGTATAGATATCAACATGTACGCCATACAAGTAATGTCTCCACATTTTTAATGCATGAACAACTACGGCCAATTCAAGGTCATGAGTTGGGTAGTTCTTTTCATGTTTTCGCAGTTGTCTTGAAGCATAAGCAATGACTTTCCCCTGCTGCATTAATACGCATCCTAATCCAACGCCGGAAGCATCACAATACACAACATAGCCATCCGGCCCTCCTGGAAGTGTTAAAACTGGAGCCGAGGTTAACCTATCCTTCAACTCTTGGAAGCTATGCTCACAAGCATCATTCCACTGAAATTTTGCTGACTTCTGAGTTAACTTCGTCAATGGGGCTGAAATAGATGAAAAGCCTTCTACAAATCTTCTATAATAACCTGACAATCCCAGAAAACTATGAACTTTTGTAGGCGTCGTAGGCCTTGGCCAAGTCTTCACAGCTTCAATTTTCTGAGTGTCGACTCAAATGCCATCATCTGAAATAACATGGCCCAAGAATGTCACCGAATTTAGCCAGAACTCGCACTTTGAAAATTTTGCATACAACTCCTGGGTCCGAAGAATTCCAAGGAGAATACACCAGAATATCATCGATGAATACTATTACAAATAGATCCAAGAAGGGCCTGAATACATTATTCATTAAATTCATGAACACTGTCGGAGCATTAGTTAGCCCAAACGACATCACTCGAAATTCATAATGGCCATATCTCGTTCTGAAAGCTGTTTTGGGAATGTCTTCTTCTCTAACCCTCACTTGATGATAACTCGATCTCAAGTCTATCTTAGAAAATCACTTGGCACCCTGTAGCTGATCGAATAAATCATCAATCCTCGGAAGAGGATATTTGTTCTTTATCATCACCTTATTCAACTGTCTATAATCAATGCACATTCGTAGAGAACCATCTTTCTTTCTCACAAACAATACTGGTGCTCCCCACGGTGATGAACTGGGTCTGATGAACCCCTTTTCGAGCAAATCTTTCAACTGGGCCTTTAACTCTTTCAATTCTGCCGGAGCCATTCGATAAGGAGGAATGGAAATGGGCTTAGTGTCCGGCAACACATCAATGGAGAAGTCAATCTCTCTTTCTGGAGGAAGGCCTGGAAGTTCATCTGGAAATACATCCGAAAATTCACTCGCTACCGGAACGGATTGGAATGTTGGCGATGTTGCCTCGGTGTCACGAACTCGAACTAAATGATAAATATAGCCTTTGGCTATCATCTTTCTTGCCTCAAGGTAGGAAATAAACCTACCCCTTGGGGTTGCCGTATTACCTTTCCATTCAAGTACGGCCTCTCCCGGAAATTGAAATCGGACTAATTTCATTCGGCAATCAACATTAGCATAGCATGAGGCCAACCAATCCATACCCATTATAACATCAAAGTCTAGCATTTCTAGCTCAACTAAATCGGCTTTGGTTTGGCGATCACATATCACAATTATACAATCTTTATACACTTGTTTAGCTATTACGGGATCACCAACCGGAGTAGACACCTCAAAAGGTTTAATTGGCTCGGGTTTCACCCCAATACGATTAGCAACATATGGAGTAATATATGATAATGTAGAACCTGTATCTATCAATGCATACACGTCGTGAGAAAACACGATCAATGTACCCGTAACCACATACGGGGAGGACTCGAGATCACGTCGTCCGGCTAAGGCATATAAGCGGGGCCGATGTGGCAAGTAGATACTCCCCTCGGCCTCTACCTCGCCTGTTAGAATGCGGGAGTACGCCTGTCGGACGTCGATGAAGAACCGGCCCGGCGATCCGTGGGGCCGGACCCCGGCTCTGCCGCTCATCGATGGGCAATCTCTCATCATATGCCCTACCTGACCACATAAGCGTAACAAGAATCGAACCGGCGGCGCGCATCCCGAATGTAATCTACCGCACCGATCGCATCGCGGCACTGGAGGTCTCCTCTGACTAAAATCTCCCCCAAACTGAGAACCTGGGGCCCTCGAACTCTGGCCCTGTCCTGAACGAAAAGAGCGATCAAATCTCCTACCTGTAAATCGGGGAGGTACACTCATCACTGACTGGCCTGAGGGTCTAGAAAATGTCTGCCTTGATCCCCCTCTAAAATCACCGCCTATGCCCATAGATCTGGCCCACTTGCTTTGCCCTCTATCAACATCACGATCACCCCTTTGCGGAGGTTGTTGTCCTTCAAGATTTTGGGCATGGGCTTGAATGCGGGAAATGTCCATCCCATCTTGCAATGAAGCCGTCAAGCAATCTTTAAACAAATGTGGCCCTAGGCCACTCACAAATCTATGCACCCTATCGCCCATGTCGGCCACCATGGTAGGAGCATATCTAGCCAAATAATTAAATTGAAGGCTATACTCCCGGGCGCTCATGTTCCCTTGCTTCAAATTTAGAAATCTATCCGCTCTAGCTCGGCGGACCTCGGGTGGTAAGTAGTGGCGAATGAAGGCATCTACAAATTCTTGCCACACGGGAGGAGGTGCATTCTCTTGCCTCGATGTTATCCAATTATTATACCATAAAACCGCCACATCTCGGAGTCTATATGACGCCAACTCCACAGATTCGGTCTCGGAAGCATGAATAATCCGCAATGTTCTTAGCATTTCATCAATAAAGCCTTGCGGGTCTTCATCCGGCTTTGACCCAAAGAATTCCGGAGGGTTTAAACTCATGAAGTCACGGGCTCTAGCACTAGCTGAACGATCACTTGGGCTCGCTTTTTGCCTTTGTGCCTGGGCGGCAACCAACTGTGTCAATAAATTAATGGCTTCGGTCACTTGCTGACCCGAAGTAGCCGGTGGAGGAACTGGAGGCATAGGAGGGCGGGTACCGAAGCCCTTCTTCGTGCTCTTCCGTAATAGGCGGAGTAGTGGAGGCATTAGATGGAGCCTCATTATGTGATTCATCCTCATCTACATTCATAGGCGGCTCCCTTTCTACCCGCCTCTTTGTCGTAGTCTTGCCCTTCTGGGCGGCTTTAGCTTTTCCTTTTGGCGGCATTTCTGAAATCATAACGCACTCATTAGGGAGGATTAAATCTTAGACACAGCTCTATCGCACGATCTCATAAGACGAAAGATGGTCATTTTTCCTAAATGCCCTGTAGCCTCCTATTTATTAGCGTGGCGCGCAACACACCATAAACAAGACTCTACTAGACACGGCTCATAGACACTTCCTAGGACTGAACTACTCTGATACCACTTCTGTCACGACCCGAGCTACGGGCCATGATGGGTATCCGGGGCTAACCACCGAACACCGCTCATTCTACTACTCATCTGCTCTCACTCATAACATATGCTCATAATCATAGGAATCTATTAACATTTGAAACATATTTACTTTTATAAACATAAGCCTTTCGGCTATCAAAATCATATATACATGCATATACATAAAGACTGCATAACCTTACTACCCACACTGCGTATCTACGAGCCTCTACTGAAGTACTAGACATATGGACGGGACAAAACCCCGTCGTGCCCAATCATGAATACATATACCTATATGTACCAAAAGAATAATCAATGGCACCTCCAAAAAATGGAGTGCTCTCAATCAGCTACTAGCCCCTACGAGTACGGATCACCTCCCGTACTACTGTGGGCATGAACACGGCGTCCAAAGAAAAGGACGTCGGTACGAATATTGTGCGAGTATGTAAGCATAAACAACAATGAGACATCAATGAAATAAGGAGGCATCAATAAGGAGCAATACGTGTGCATTGAATCATAAAGGATATCATACATACTGGCTTACTTTAATACTCATCATTATCTCGTATATGCATAAATGTATAAGCTGCCCGACCATATAGGTACGGTGTAATAATCAATAGCATTAGCATCATCATTGCTTTGCGTCCGGGTCATCTGCGTCCGGGATATATATCTCACTAGTGGTGGTACGCCGTACCATCGGCCATGGTGTATAGCAGCACGCCGTAGCCGCGTGTGCCGCGACCATATAGGCGCGGTGTGATATCATCATATACTCATTACATCATACTTGTCATCATAACATCTTATATCATAACTCATTGACATCATATACTTATATTATATTACATGCATATAGACTATCATGATTTATTCATACTTTATCGGGGTGATGTAAAGTCGTGGACCCCCGATGTCGTTATGAGCATTCTTACGTATTCTGCCTCACCTTGAAGGAACAAGCATAAGGTGAGTGTACATAATGATCAGTATCATTAGATTACATAGATTACATCATTGACTTCTTAGAGCATCATATCATAGGCTATAGCATTTCTAGACTTTAGCTTATCTTATCGTCGTTATCGGATTCATCTCGTATCTCTCTTATCTCGTATGGCTATTCGCAGTGGGGACTCTTAACTTTCTTGGAGATGGAACATTTATAGTAAAGATGAATTTCATGCCATAGGACTCACGCCTTAGAAAGAAAAGGGCTAAGCCTCACATACCTTTGTCGTTTAGCTATTCTATCGCTTGCTCGTTCTCCTTTAATGCACTCGTTTTACCTTGATGGAATTCGTATCGACATTAGCTATATAATCGAAAACATACTTACTAAAGCTATAGAAATTTGGGCAGCATTTCCTTTGTTTATATAACTTTCCGCCATAGTCCATATCAACTCCCAACATTCATAACAATCATCATGATATCACCTAGCAACAATCGTCATTCATTTATATAATTCGCGTTTCACAATTCTACTTTAACTCTCCATATTCATGACTAAAATTCACTTTCGCATTCTTTCGTATCCAATGCTTATTTCATGTTCTATAAGTCATTTATGACGCCTTTATATCATCAACATACTCATTTCCATGATTTAATTCCTTTTATTCAATAATGACACTATTCGTCCATTTGATGACCCATTTATTGCACTCTTCCACAACCCATGTGTTTCAATGTATAAATACTTCAAATAGCATGTAAAGGTCATGAAACTTACCTTAGATGGTGTAGGAATAAACCTTGAGTGGTAATACTCTCCTTACACAAAAACCCTAGTTCATTTTCTTGAGATTTCTTGACTTGGATGAACTTTGATGAATTTCTTACACTTGATTCACTTGATTTCTTGGTATTGATCTTTGATTTCCTTTGATTTCTTGTGTGAAGAGTGGAGAATATTCTAGAGAGTTCTTGACTTTGTGTGGAATGAAAAATGAAATGAATTAAATGAATGTGGGTCTCCTTTTAATAACTTGAAATCTGATCCCGTCGGGTAATTCTACGCCCGTTTTGACGGGCCGTATAAATTCCTACGGACCGTCAAAATTGTCCGTAGAACTGCCCGATCAAAAATGGGTCACTGTGACCATTTGACGCTGGCTGCCGACCATTTACGGACCGTAGGATTTCCTACGGACCGTCGAAAGTCTACGGGGCGTCAAATGGTCCGTAGGATTTCTGCTTTCAGACAGTCTGTGGTAGAATAGCCATAACTTTTTACTCAGACCTCACATTGACGAGCGGTTTGTTGCGTTGGAAACTAGACTCGATGAACTTCAATTTAAAAAAAAAAACACACAAAAACTCCTCATATTCTAGGATATATGCCCCCACCAATGTGGACCAAAATTTTGTCCGAATATTTTGCCAAGTTTTACCAAAGTTCCCATAAACTCAATTCCTTTATTTGTTTGGTCTTAAATCCTTATGGAACCTTCTTAACACTTATTTAACACTTCATTAACAATACAAGGGGCATTACAACTCTTCTCCAAAACTTCATTAAGTCATCATCAATTCGATACTCGTAAATCTTGCTCGACACATGACATATACCTCACTTTCCTTACCAACTTTCATCTCCTACTTCAAATGTCTTTGAAATCTTAATTAGGACCATTAAAGACTAATTCTTACTTGCCCAAACATCATCTACGTCTTATCCTTCGTCAGCCTATCCACTGTACGTTAACGGGAATTTTTTTGAGGTGTAACACCTTTCGTGGCCCATCTAGTTATGACTATGAGAAGTATGTTAAGAGGTGCTCGGTAGGTTAGCTCCGGGTACCCGTCATGGCTCTGCGGTTGGGTTGTGACATTCTATATCCTTTTATCCCTTCAGCATATCCCATAAATAAACCTTTTCGAGCTCTAAGTTCTAGTTTTCCATCACTTACATGATAATATGCGGGACACCCAAAGATTTTTAAGTACGAGTAATCAGACGGTTTACCTCACCATGCCTCATTTGGAGTTTTGAAGTCAATCGCCGACGCTGGAGAACGATTAACAACACAACAAACGATATTCTGCTTCCGCTCCGAAACCATTGGCACCTTGGCATTAGAGAGCATACATCGTGCTTTTTCAAAAAGAGTGCGGTTCATCCTTTCAGATACTCTATTCTGTTGTGTTGTATGCCTAACAGTTCTATGTCTCAATACACCATGAATCTTGCAGAAATTATTAAACTCTTCATTGCAAAACTCCAAGCCATTATTTGTTCAAAGACATTTTATCTTTCTGTCACGCTGATTTTCAATTAATGTCTTCCAGTTTTTGAAATTCTCAAGGATATCACTTTTAGCCTTTAAGAAGTATACCCAAACCTTTCGTGAAAAATCATCAATGAACGTAAAAAGATACCTTTTTCCACCCTTGGATGGAACCTGAGATGGACCCCATAAATCTGAATGAATGCAGTCAAGTACCCCTTTAGTTTTGTGCTCGCCCGTACTGAAGCTGACCCGTTTCTACTTTCCAAGGACCCTTTCTTCTCACCTTTCAAAAGGTTTCGGTTGCTCAAAATTGTCAACCCCCTCTCGCTCATGTGACCTAATATCATATGCCATATCTTAGCCTTGTCATCATCTGATAACTGTGAGGTTGCAGCATTCGCAGTACCTAGAATAGCGCTACCCATGCAGTACGTAAAGTCACCCTCGAGTTTGGCCTTTAACATGACCGAGAGAACCATGGTCACCTTGCAGATTTCACCTTCACCGCGTGCTTATATCCAGGAGCTTATCAAGAGTTCCAAGAGAGAGATCGGATTCTTTTTCATATCGAAATATGTCGAATATTAGACAATGTTCTTATGATGCGTCATGATTGTTGTATACGAAATTTGAACCCGATGTACGGTATTTCACATCTTTTGCATCGTTACCCATAAGTACGGTCACTCGTCTGCTCGTAGCTAGCAAACCAATCTTTTTTGAAGCACATGTGAAAGGTACAAAATTTGAATCTAAAGTCTACTTGTGTGTACGAACGTCATGCGTTAGGCTTGATTAGCATATAATCTTCTCAGATATGCGAGAGCTACCGAGCCGTAAATGTACTGGATGTTGTTTTATCAATCTTCTTATTCGGGTAATCCCTCTCAAAGTGACCCTTTTGATGACAACCCCAACATTCAGCATCCTTCCTACTCACCCTTTTCCTTGACTTTGACCTAGCTACTGATTTGCCTCTCCCTCTTTGGCTCGAGCGACCTCTAACCGTCAAAGCCTCACCATGGTCCTCTTTCTCACCATTGTTGATATGGTTTCTTAATTCATCCGAATTCAATGCATAGCTTACCATCTGTACTGTGACCGCCTCCTTACTGTACATCATTAAATTAACTACGTCTTTGTACGCCGGTGATAATGAAAACATTAGAGTGCATGCTAGTTCTTGATCTCCCACCTTAATATCAGCATGACATAGCCAATTTATTAAAAGCATCAAGATGATCCTGTAAAGTTATACCTGTCTTCATCTTGAAGGTGTGTAAATGCTGCCTTAACAACATTCTAGTTGTTATTGATTTCTTCTGGTAGAGATCTTCAAGTTTCTTCCACAAACTCGCAGCCGTTTCCTCAGTACTAACTTCACATAACACGCTGTCTGATAAGGATAATTAAATTAAAACGCACATCTCAATCTTCTGCTTCTCGGCCTCTTTCGTATTTTCGGGATACAAGTCGTCCAAAGCATAGACTGATCCTTCTCTCCGTAACAATGCTATGATCTTAATCTTCCAGATGTTGAAGTTATTACTTCGCCCGTCAAAATTCGCTACCTCAAACTTCATAGATGCCATAGTCTCCATGTCTCCAAGATATCACGACTTGTAGGCTCTGATACCAATTGTTAGCTCGGAAATGATAAAAAAACACACTAATTAACGTGGTTTGGATCGATGTGATCCTAGTCCACGGAGAACGACTGGCACTTTTATTAATATCAAGGGAGAAAGTAAGTTATAAGATTGAATACTCTTAGGTTTTATGTTCTGTTCTTAATAAATCCTAGCTAGCATGTATTTATACTACAAGCTCTAATCCTTTCCTAGAAAGGATCTAAATCCCAATAACACTCAAAACCCAACAAAGAAAAAAATTTCCTTTTATTTCTTTCCGCTTTTGAGTAAGAATTGGCTTGAATATCTTCTCATTGGTAAAAGATTCAATTTGATTAGTTTCCTAATTAGTTTAACGACTTAGAGAATACTAGCCCTTGTTCAGAATTTATTCACATTTCTTAATTACCAAATGTAAAGGTTCTGCCTAAAACAGGGAATTAAAATCCTAACTACACTGACTTTTCAAATTATTTAACAAATTTCAGAATATTTGATATCTTATCACGACCCAAAATTTACACCAGCTGTGAAGGCAACTACTCCCAACTGGTAGGCGAACCTTAAGCCATTTTAGTTACTTAAACAATTAATTAGTGGAAAGATAAAGTAAAGCAATTTCAAGTCAATAACTAAATCTCATAACCATAAGTATGATGAAATAGAATGTACACCACCAGAACCTGGTGTCATAAGTACAAGAGCCTCTAGAGTACGAAATACAAGTCTGATAAAGGGATAGCCCGGTGCACTAAGCTCCCTCTATGCGCGGGGTCCTGGAAAGGGCCAGACCACAAGAGTCTATTGTCCACAGCTTTACCCTGCATTTCTACAAGAGATTGTTTCCACGGATCAAACCCGTGACCTCCTGGTCACATGACAACAACTTTACTAGTCTGATGAATATCTCAAATACAATAGTCTCGAAATAAAAAGGACCGAGTGAAAGTAAAGAGAATGGAGTCCGATTTCGCGGATCAGCCAGGAAGCTCACCCCGATAACTCCAAGAAATAGCCTCAACGGTCGATGGCTCCAGCGCTTCACTGGTGCTCGGAACAGACTTTGCACACAGAAAGGTGCAGCAAGTGTGGAGTGAGTACAGGAAAAAAACCGGTACTCAGCAACATGACGACCGACCCTAAACTGAAGCGGTGGCGAGGATTGGTCCTTTGAATGCTTACTCCACACTTTAAAGATTATTACCCCAAAAGGATGTAAATTATAATCCGACAAGTAAGGAACGAATAAGTTTCCACAACTCAACTAAATACCCAATCAACAGTTAGGACAGATAATTACTTATTGATCCAGTCTTTCAAATAAAGCAAATAAGCAGAGAGTCAATAAAGGTGATATGATATGTAATGCAATGCAATTGCCAAATGCAACCGGCATACACACACTCCTTTAATAGTGAGTCATGACCCATAGAGGACTCGCGGAAAATGGGCTTATGGCAATCTTGAAATAATTTCCACCACTATCAGCCTTTGAAGGTCTATAATTGTGTCTTCATTGATTCTTCTAATTCAGATGCAATCGCATTTGGAACTTAGCATTGGGCTTGACACAGTCGTAGGAACATAGAAAATTTTGGGTTCCATTTTTTTCCTCTTGCTTTCTTACAGTGAATGAACAAGTCGCCCATTTTTAGTCTTTGGCCTGGATAGCTTTAGCGTCGTAAAAAAGTAGATGACTGAAGTTTAAAGCATGATCAGTAAATTAGACTTTCCGTTATTTAATTTATGTTTAGTATTTACTGGCCTAGAGTATAAATGTACAAATTTTAGTAGTATAAAAAAAATCCTTAAATCCAAAATACTAAAAGGAAAGAAATTTAACAAGCATATAACATGGGCAATTTAATTATAGGTGACTCTCAAGTTTTGTTTTTTTTTTGAGTGGAGGTGACTCAAGTTTTAATTATTGAGTGGAGGTGATGTTTTTTTATTAGTGATTAAGAGGTTTTGACCTTGCCCAAAAGTTTTCATTTTGAAACTTTGACCCTTAACTTTATTTTTAACACTTTGCCCTCAAGTTTTATTTTTAACACTTTGACCAAATGGCCCGATATAAACCCTAAAATATCAAAATGGGTCCAAAAAAAAAAAAAAAAAAAAGGACGCCAATAGCCGCACCGTTTTTGCTCTTTTCCTCCTTCTTCTTCTCCTTCCTCGGTTCGTTCTTCATGTAGCTTCTTCTTTTTCTTTTCCATCGCTTTGTTCTCATTCTTTTTTCTCCCTCATTCTTCTTCCTCATCCTCCATTCTTGCTTCCTTTTACTTCTTCTTCATCCATTGTTGTGCCATTTTGAAGAATACGCTCAACAAAGAAAAAACTAAACCACCAGATTTATAATTTTTTTAGCTAGATTTCGTTAGTGTCTACATGGGCATTACTTCATAAGTATTGCTGCTCCCCCTGCTTCTTCTTCTTCCATTGGTGTGGCATTTGAAGAATTTGCTCAACAAAGAAAAAAGTGAAACCAGCAGATTTTGCAATTTTTTGGTACAGGCATTACTTGAAGTAATTTCCGCTCATTTGGTAAGTAAAATATTTTGTTTTGTTTCAATTATTTATGTGGGTTTTGCTGCTGATTTTCCAACAATTTATAGTGTCATACCCTATTTTAACCTAGGTCAAAATAGTTTACAACATCCGGATAATTCCGGGGTTAATTAAAGTTAAGAGTCGCCACCTAATTATTTATGGTGAATTAGGGCACCTAAATTATTAAAGTAATTATCTAAAGTTGATTTGTTTTAAAGTCTACGAAACCAAAAGATTAGGTAAGGGTTAGTAGCACCTAGAGGAAGGTATTAGGCATCACTACGCTTCCATTAACAATGGTTAACCGACCGGACTTATAGTTAATTAGGCTAAGTGTTAATGTGATATTCTAAATGTTTAGGGAGATAATTGTTAAATATTGCTAAAATCTTAAAGGAAAACGTAATAATGTTATTAAGATAAGATTTGTAAAAAGTAATAATTTGTATAAAAGAGTTAGTTATAGATAAACTGAAGAAAACCCAAAATGGTGCAATATTTTATAAATATTTAAAAAAATAAATTACACGGATTAACAAATTAAAACAGGGGTTTGTAAAGTTAATTTGGATAAATATCTAAAGGTTTTATAGAAAGAATGTTAGGTCGATATAAACTGTACAAAGTTGTTTTAACGAATACATATTTCAAATGTTGGAAAGGAGTTAAAATGAAACTGTCATCCATGGAAAGTAGTTCGTTTTCCTTATTTCTCAAAATAGACTAGCTTAATGTAAGAATTTATGACGTTTTCCAATTTCTAAAATAGTAAAAGTGAATCTTAATTCTTTTAACTCAAAATATGGTCATGCTATTTTGAAAATCCATTATAAATATTATAGACTATGAATCATTTCATTTCAATATAAAAAGGGGAATGAAATCTATGGGATTAATTGTTGGTTCCCTTTTCTAAATTAACTACCCATCATATTAACTTACTAGTTCCGCTAAGGTCTACCTTAATCTAAGCAAATAAAACAAACAAAGAGTTAGTCATGTAATTACAAGTTAAATGCACAAAGTAAAATAAAATGGGGGAGTAAATGATTTAAAGGGCTCAGCCCATTGTGAAGCTGCTACTGTTCACCGCCACTGTTATGGGCCTCAGCCCAGAAATTCTTTTTTAAAAGCTGCTGTGGACTGTTTCTGTTATTGGGCTTGGCCCCAGACTTTGTTTTCCATTTCTTGCTGCGGATAGGGGTTGGACAGAGAGAAAGATTTCGTTGGGCTTTGGCCCAACATCGAATGCGGAAGATGACGAGTCCCTCAGACTCGTATGTGAGATGGTCATGCACAAAACAAAAAAGGATTAGTACATGATCGCCGAATAAGACTAAACATACCTAATGTAAACTCAAAGAAGGACAAATCAATAACTCACTTTAACTCATATACATACTGTATATATCTGGTATATTAAATACATACATATTCGTAGGAACATAGAAGCGATCTATCAATTATTCAATAACCTTTAATTGATCAGTGAGCTACTCTTAGTTATATATATTAGCGTTTTCCAAGCTAACAGCAAAAGAAGAGTTTAAACAAATGCAGCAACCCGATAACATATCCAAGTGACAAAGAAATGAATAAAGTGGGCCCAATGACGTATCCTAACAGAATGCACAACGAAATCAGTTTGGTCACGGTTGAACCAAATGCACAGTACAGAATGGGGAAGCAGTTTCAGTTTCCAGAATAAATAATTCGTGTATATCGGGTATGTTCTCATATTACATCATAGTGTATGCATGATGGTTCTCATTCACGGACAAAACATTTAGTACATCAGCCACCATAGGTCACGAGTATTAAACTAAGGGTCACTTTCAATAAATTCAGGCTAATGATCCTAGCAGGTTAAATGAAATATCTAAGGCCAAGTTTGCATTGGCAGAAACAGAGACATGGACCATGCAGGAGGGTGAATATTAGCATGTAAATGGACCACTTAGATCTAACATACAAACAGAGTCTCATGGAGTAGAAAACAGGCTCAAACATGCCATTTCTAAAGGAGTTTGAACTTTCTTAAGCCAGCAAATAGACAACCATACTTGATTTCACTACAAATGATATAACCTACTCAAACAGGAACATTTGTAAGACTCACGGACAGTTTTAGAGGAACTCAAACAGTAAGGGCAGAAACAGTAAGATGAATCATGCTAAGAAGAAATTAACACTCGAAGACCACATATAAACGCTACCAAAACATGGCATACAAAGCAAGTTCGATGCACTTAAATAGACAGGATATATTAAGTTAAAAGCTACAGACTAAACTCAATCTTATTTTGACATTCTCAAGGGCTATCAGCAGTAGACTTAGCAAACTAAACCAGCAGGCAAATGACTGAATAATACAGCGAACAGGACCTGAACGGAACCATTTGAAACACTATTAACCACATGATTCAATCGGTAAAATGAAATACTAGTCATACTAACTAGATTATCACCAGTGCTAAGGTTCAAACGACCAATGAATACATGTACTATACTGACCTACCATTGACAGATAACTGACCACGAAGGGGGCAAACGAATATACTAAATCATGTTGAGCTTTTGTTAACCAAGAGTTAATTAAAATAGTGTCTGAGGTACAAAACAGATTAAGAAAAATGACGTCGGAAAACTGACGATAACATCTGACAGTCATTTGAACTTAGAATAAACAGAGAGACTGACCCATCATGCTCCCTAACCAAATATCATATAACTAAGTAGAACAGATCCCAACTATGAGTGTACCGACAAATTAAAACCGAACAATATTAACTTAATCATCCACACATGAATTTATATGAACAAATCAGCATTACCAAACTGAAGCCGAATTAAACTAAGTTACGACGCGAACATGTAAACATTGTTAACTGAATCGAGATTAGACTAACTAAAACATGAACATGCGTAATACCACTAAGCGGCTCAAACTGAAATTTGGCCAAACTGAAACAACAAACACACGAACATATCATAAACTTCGAATTTGAAAGAAAAGAACACACTGACCTTTTGTGGGTGCAGTGAAGTGGGGCGTCGGCGTCACGGATTTACACTCGACTGCGACGAACTCGGACTCGAAAGGTCTTTCGAATCCGAAATTTCAATATCAGCCTAAACTATCTATTCTTTTTAAAACGAAGTTTGGCTTGACTCTTTTTCGAATGATTTCAAACACAGGTAAACTAAGCCCGAAACAGAACGGGATTTGAAAAATCCAAGACTTGGAGCATGAATGGAAAATAGAAAATTTTGAATCTCCTCCTCCCCCAAAAAACCCCCTCCTCGGCTATGGGCTTAAGAGGCGTATTTATAGGTGAAGTGACTAGGGTTTTTGGGTTTTTGAATTCACGGTTTAGGCGGGATTCGAAGTGGTCCGTTTGAAATCGAATCAAATCTTTAAAGTTGACCTTTCTTTTTCAGATTTTTTTTGCCGTTTGTATTTGACCAAATCGTATGAAAATGGCAAGGTGAACCTGCCATGGCCGAAAACAAGGGTGGTTTCTTGTTTGGAAGAGGAAAGAGGACAGGATTTGCACAAAAACGAAGGGGTAAGGACCTGCCAAGGTGAAAGTAGTTCAAGGTTTTTGCTAAAGATGGGGTGGTGAGAGGGAGAGAAGGAGAAGGAGACGACAAAGAGGGAGAGAGAGAGTGTGCGGCTGTTTTCTTTTGCTCATTAGGTTTTAGGTGAAGTTAGGAAATAAGATTGGGCCGGGTCGGGTGTTTTAGTTGGGCTAGTCGGGTTGAAATAGTGGACCGGGTAAGTTGTGGGATGTGGGCTGGTCCGTTTGGGCCGTTCATTTTGGCTGAAATATGGATCCTTTCTCCTCCATTTTAATCACTTTTGGGAACTAATTTAATAACTAGTATAATATATATATTATGTGAAGATAAATAATGATTAGTATGTAGAAGGTAAAGGTTTGATAAAGTAAAATTAATTTAATTAGTACAAATCTTAGAAATGAAACGATAACGAACTATTTAAAATTTGTGATAAGTAACGAAAGTGATGTTGATAGTAGCATAGTGAAAATGAAAGTAATGGTATTAATAGCAGTAAAATAATAATAGTAGCAAAAACAGAATATTTAGATTTAACTAATTTAAAAGCCCAAGGAAATAAATTTGAATAAAGGAGGGACAAAATTGGGTGTCAACATATAGTAGCAATTGTACTTTGTTGCGACGAGTCTTAAGGCTATTTGTATAAGAACTTAAAATTTTTAACTTATTTGTTGTAGTTTCTGAGAAGTTGTTGTAGTTTATCTAGCTATTGTAGTTGCTGCCACACAGTCCCTGACTGATTATGTAGTTATTGCAACTTTTATACTAATTGTTGTTAAATACGTAGTATGAATAAGTGGCAATGATTTGTGAGTTGTTGCAAGTAGTGTACTACTTTGCAACAAGTATCTTACTTGTTGCAACAACTGTGATCCGTTGGATTCAACTTGATCCAACGAACCAATGGACGAATTAGTTAGTTATTGCTGACAGTGTGTACTTGTTGCAACAAGTAATATAATTGTTGTAACAAGTAATATACTTGTTAACAACTGTTAATACGGTGGACATCTTGGTTGTCTTTGGATTAAAACGAACTAAAAAAGCTGAAGGCGACTCCAGCGGTTAGTTGGTTGGTGCAAACACTTTGATTAAATACATTCAGCCAAAGTCATTAAGTTATTGTATTTTGTTACTATCTTTATCGGCCTTTTTAAGAAAAAACAAAATATATTCGGGTAGAATTAATGGGGGACTCGATAACTTTTT
>NC_081344.1:66181311-66299267 GCF_029784015.1 Lycium ferocissimum
CTCTATTAATGAAAAATCTATTTATAGGTCAATGAATCTATCTGGTGCTCTTCCCGTTGTATGCTTGTGGCAATCCTTAATTGATCAAGTAATGATTGTCATTTAATTTCCTCAATTTTGGCCTTTAACAACTGTTTCAGCCGTTACCGCATTAACTCCATTTATTGCGCAATAAAGAGGGTCTTATCTTGTTGTTTCCGTTGATGTTCTCACCGTTGATCCAACCTGTTGCCTTTCTGTGGATGCTATCCTCGGCATTACTATCTAATATTGAATAACCTGACATGAGTTGACTACTTGTTGGTCCATGTATCAGGTACATTTTTTACCCATACAACTCCCAAAACTGAGTAAGCAAAATACGACTACTTTCCACTCGCCATAACAATGGAAAAGTAACTCAAGTATTCAACAAATGAGGGAAGCACCAGAACAGTTAAGAAAATTTAACGAGACGAATGATATTTAAACCATTCATGAGCAGATAATGAATTATAAAGAGAAAATGGACCTTCAGATGAACAAAAATGCTCTTTCAATACAGTAGCTCAATGGACCTTCAAGCTTACCTAATACACTTGGTTGCTCAAACAAAATGCCATAACCGTGACTTCAAAAGAAAATGAAGAGACCTCCTAAAGACCGAAACCCACGACGGCGACCTCAAACGGGAAGACAACAAGCTCATTCAAACCCCAAACGAGGTAGTCGAGTGGTTTTGGAGCTAAAACAATGAAGTTTCAAGGTTAGTTGTTGGCTTTGTGGTTGAGATAGGCGATGGTATGGTATTTACATGGTTTTTCCGATGGTGTTAAGGTAGCCTGTTTACATGGTTAAAATAATGGTGAAGTTGCGGTTGATAAAACTATGCCAATGGTGAATAAGAATGAAGGCGTGTCTATGGAATTCCCCTTGTTTCTTTACGTTCCGTAAGCGTAGAGTGTGTGTTCCGGCTGATAGGTGTATAGTGTTAGTTGTTTTGTCTCTAGGTGTTAGTCTAGGTTAGGAAATTAGGTCTAGCTTCCTTTTTATAGAGTGTCTAATTTTTGTTAAAGTTTCCTAAAAAGTCCTAATACTAGGATATTCTTATTCCTAAAATGGAATATGCCATATGGGTAGGGATGAAATTTGTCATGTGGCAATATGGTATTTGTTCTCCTTTCCCCCTTTTTTTTTCTTTTTTTCAATAAAGGTATAAATAAAAATGCTACAATAAATATATTAATCAACTACTTTTTTAACCCAAAACTAAGAAAAATCAAATAACTAGATTAAAAAAACAATTCAAAAGTAATTAACTAAAAGCTAGATTAAAAGCAACCTGCTTTTTGTAAATTTTCTTCCTTTAAAATACAAAACTTATTCCTTGAAAATATCGAATATTTTTGTTCTTTTTTTTAATTTGTTTCCGTAAATAAACTTACTAAATAAAAATAGAATAAAATCGACACATCAAAATTAAAAGAAATATTTAGACACTAAAAGGTGAAACGTCTCGAGGAGGGTCAAAAATCACGTGTCTACAACACACTGGCACACTTTTTAAGGCTTTGAGTGAGAGATTATCCATTTCTCCAGTTACGCTCAGAACTGTCAACATTTTAAACATGTTCACTGTCTTCTCTCACTCCAGCCTTCTATTGTGATCAGCTGTTCACCCTGGGAACCCGATTCTGTTTGGGTCCCAAGTGACAGTAAAATGGATAGGCTTGAATCTCTGTTCACACATTCTTGTTGCTTACCTTTTGTTCTCTAGGGACTGGGTGCCATATCTCTTGGTTCGTTTAAAACAACTTTCGTTTTTCTTTGTTCAGGCTGAGCCTTTGCTTTGTCCCAAGTCTCAAGATAGCCAGTGTGGTTATGATGAGAGCAACTCCATTTTTCAGCCATAGATCTGTATTTTCCCTGAGTGGAGTGTAGGACTTTGATTCTAACACCAGATTTCTTTCTCCTATCATATCGATTTCGGACGGAGGTATCTTTACCAAAAGGCCATGTCCAGAGATATGACATCGCAAGATCAGTCTTTGTCTGCTTTTCCTTCTCTTGAAGTAGCTTATTCTTTGCAAGCTCAGCAATGAGATTTGCTTTGGCCTTTTCAAGTTCTTTCTCAATCTCAAGATGAATTTCACTGATCTCCTGTTTTAGTCTAGGAGAAGTGTAAGTTAACTTCTTCATTTGATTGATTGCCAAGGCATTTCCTTTGCTCTCTTCATTAATTTATTTCTTGAGATTCAATGTGGATACAATCCCGTTGTTTTGTAGCTTGCTCAAACACATCAACCAAACCATGATAGGTATTAATCAGGAGGTCTGCAAGGGATATCAGCTTTTTCTAAGAGTAGCTTTCCCGATCCTTTTGAGTATCAAAAATAGATGCTTTGTTGTAAGGAACCTGGTCTTCCGCTTTTTCTTCTTTGCATTTTCCTTGATATCTCGCATTTTTCTCACAGATTATGAGATCATTGACAACTTCTTCAGTGGTCAGATCTTCAAACTTGGTGATGATTACTCCTTTAGTTTTCCAAGTCTTCTTTATTGTTTTGCAGAGGGAGTTGAAGTTGTGGTCTTCAAGGATATCATTTTTTGTAAGTTCATTATCAACACCCATCATAGTTATATCACCTTGTTCATCTTTAGATTTGCTGAAGAAGTCTTTTCGAGCAGGCATGGCTTGCTTCACAACGCGGTCAGCAACATTTCTTTTCTTAGCTTTCTTAACAGGGACCTGGTTCCATGCAGCTGTGTTTTCAGTGTGATTTTTGTAGTGAATCTGTATATGAGGAGAGCATTCTTTTGAGAGATGCTCATGCTTTCCACATTTGTGGCAACAATTATTTTCTTTGCAGTTTCTCCTGGATCTTCCTTTCTTTGGGATCCCACTATTTCTTCGAGCCATATCTTGAAATCTTTGAGTGAAAAAAACCATGTTGATGTCATCGCTTTCTGAGTCATCTTTCTTTGACTCTCCCCTCTCAAAATCTTTAATAGGCTCGTTGTCCTTCATTTCTATAACCTTCTGCACTCTTGCCTTCCACCATTTACGATATTCTACATTGAATCTTGGTAATCTTGTGCTAAATTCTCCCTTCTCTAGGTTTAGTGAATTGGCCATAAGAGGATCCTTTCTAGGTGTTACCCTTTTAGAAAGTCCTCACTCTGATACCAATTGATAGAACCTACGGGTTCACGTTTTTCTAGTTCACAACCTGAGGGTTTACTGAAACAATCTAAGGGATCAAGTCCGAAAACTGTTTTCACATATAATGATAGGAAGTAAATAAGGCAAGTTATTTTACGTGGAAAACTCATTGCTCAAGGGATTAAAAATCATGACCTACCTCAGTAGGATTTTGTGTGAGAAATGAGTGTAGAGATCTGATATATGCTAGTGCTAGGAAACCTAAGAAACAACAAATATTGGTGCTAAGGGAACTGTAATCCAGGATGTTATTGCATACTGTATTACAAATCATATGGTTCCCGTGGCTATAGAGTCAGATTCATTGACCATGATTAATCTTTTAGAAGGGATATGGGATAGTCCATGGAAGATCAGTGTGGAAATGAGGAAAATCCAACAACAGAGAGATAAGGGCCATGTGCAGTTTGCTCATATCTTGAGAGAAGGCAATGCACTGGCAGATTTTTTAGCTAACATGGTTTTTGATTTTGCAGGTTCAATCCAAATACATAGATTTCAAGACTTACCATCTGCTGCTAGGAGGATTCTGAATAGTGATAAGAGTGAAATGCCATACATCAGGTTTTCAACACATAAGATCAGAGAGCCAGATTGATTCAAGATGATGATACAACAGGCTGAATAGAGTTCCAACAGTTAAGACTGTATAATCATCTAAGGATATCCTGTCTAGTGAGTGGCATTAACAGTTTCACTGTTCAAGCTGCTAGAAGGATTTCATTAGCTGATTGTTACAGGATTCATTCAAGTTTTCAACCTGTTGTCTACATTGTATACATGTTTTCCCATTCATTCCAAAGGGCAGCAGCTTCTTAACATCATCAACTAAAGAGTGTGCCAATTTGCTGCTTGACTTGTTCAAATGGATTAGATACCATAGCACCTGGTGAGATCTTGAGGTGTCTTATAGTGGCATCAATCCAAAGCAAAGAAATGAGGGCAAACTTGTCAGATTGATAGAAGTTTGGTTGCAGCTGCATCAGACTTAGCTTTTGTTTCTGTTTGCTTATTTTTTCTCTTTTCTTAGTTAGGCTAGTTTGATTTTTTTTACTTCTGTTCTGTAACTTCTTTGTGTACATATGTCTCTTTTATTAATAAAACATCACCAGCTCTGGCTATGTGATCTTTTTAGCTACCAAAAAAAAAAAAAAAAAAAAACTTCACTAAAACGAGCAACTTCTGTTTACAACCTGATGCAACCTAGGAATTAAACTCTTAATCCCTAACCCTTACAATACATAAGCAACTTTACAATAACTCTATTGCAAAGCTCCAAGTCTTGACTAACTCTAGCCAACGACTTCATTAATACTTAGGTAACTCTAGCCAAGAGAACAAAGTTACAAGATTGAAATTTGTCCTACTATGATGCTTCTTGACAAGCAGTGTAGGAATACAAATTAAGAACATGAAACAAGAATCAACTATCCTAAGGACTTCAGATGTCTTCTGTGGCAGGAACTGGTCCCTCTGATTGTTGAGATCTTGTTCTTGTGGGCACCTTGAGAAAGGTGGCTGCCATACTTGAGAGAAAAATAGCCTTTTTAGATTTGCAAGTGTTAGGTCAAATAATCCCCAACATGTTGTATAAATATGAGACCAAATAGAGAGCATATGAAGCATGTGACCACGGATGCTGACTTTTCAAGGGCTTTTAGTTTTTAGCATACATACAAACCGTGTGCTGCTACAGTTCTGCCTAAATAGTACAGTAGCTTTACGGTGCAGTCCTCCAATGGGACCTGATGGAGTACCTGGTCCTTCGCCCATTTGTCAAATCATCAAAACTAAGAAATGCTATAACTCATCAAGCATAGTTATTGTAAAAAGGTAAGGGAGAAAATAAGGTCAGTACGGAAAGTTATTCACCTTCTGAAGATGTTAAATCAGCTATGCACACAGAAAGAAAAGCTGTAACATAAAAAAAGTCACAAGCAAGAGAGAACTGAACTAAACATATAGGTAACTTGCTTGAACTAGCTGAAACTAAAATGCATTTTATGAACTATAGGAAAATGCCACAAGATTCACATCATTGAACTAAACATGAATGATGCATTTGATAGATTCACACTATAGATATTTGTGTTGGGATATATACTATTAACCATGTGTTTGGATATAGAATTTATTATAGAACAATTATTTATTCATTTTTTAATAAAGAGTTAAATAGATCATGTACTAGTATGTGTGGCCTTTACTTATATAGTAGATGATTTAGTGTATAGAGTTTAGCTCATACACGGAAGATTAAATCATCGGTTCTTATAAGTATAAAGTTTATGTTCACAATCTAAAATGGAAATTGGACAATGCCATCGGTATGATTGTAGCACAAGATTAAATATGATGTATCTTCATTATGGGAACGGTATAGTTCCGTCTTCTTGTGATAGTACATTTTGTATGTATTGAACGGACCAAGTAGAGATAAGTGTTTTTGTACTGAATATATAAAACAAATTCTCTAGTTCATTAAATGTACTTATACTTTTAATCTTGATATAATTATTATGCTCAATGTGATTTGTTCATTATTTTGATTTATTAAAAGGTACGACTCAATTGCGGGTCTAGTATTCCTGGTAAATTGGATAATGACAAAATGCATTTGTGAAATAATAATTAGTTGATAGAATCCATGTCTCGACTTTGATATTGATGATACCCCTTTATGAATGCTTATAAGTCTCACGTGAAAACCCTGCAGGTGGACTTTGTATCTGTCACATGATATAAATTAAGCGAAAATATAAAGGATTTGATTAGTTAATGAATTGAATTGTCAGTTATTTAATTTAATTTAATTGATTGGTATCTGTAATCTTAACATGGGGAGTTAAATAAGATTTAATAAAATATTTCAAAATTAAAATGAGGAGTGCAATTATAGGTTTTTAGTGGAATAAATTGTAATTTATTGTGGTAGGATTAATTCATTCATATTCCGAATTAATACCACAATTGGAAGCCTCGTTATTAAATATGTGGTCCGTGTTATGCTTAATTATTCTTGGACTTGGAAAATAATATTCTTTGGGGAAAAGCAAGCCCACACGTTTTGGACTAGAGTTTGCACCCTAAAACGTAGTTATATATAATATGCTTTTCAGCCCTAAGAGGGACACTTTTTCCTGAGCCATAATACTTGCCCACACAAGTATTCACTGTCCAAAGGTTAGTTAGGTTACATAGCAGAAGACTGCAGACAGTGAACTGGAGGATGATCTCGTAGATGGTTTCTGCTCGTGATTGAACGTTCGATTCGCGGTCGCGGTCACGCTTTAAGATATAAGTATTGATTTTATATTTGATTAAAATCTGTGATTATGTGTTGTCTATATTACACGCAAGTTTGATCCTGGCTATTTGCTTCCGTTGTTTATGCCTGTATTCCATCAATTTGATCATCATGGTATGGTATGAAGTGTTCATCTTGCACCCCCTAATTAAGGTGGCGAGCCTAAATGCAATTGAGCGAATTGACTGACTTGCCCCTTGAAATGCGGTACTTTCCTTCTTTTTTTCTTTTTTTTTTCTTTTTTTTTCCTTTATATAGGCCATTTTAGGTTTCAACATTTGGTTATATCTGCTACTGTTTCTTGCTTTTTATCTGCTCAATTTTATTTTATTTTGGAATAAGTACAGAGGCATAATGAGAAATACTGCAAGGGATGTGGTGGTTTGTGACTTGTAAGTTGAATAAATTCAAAATTTTATTTCTATATAAGTAAAAGAATGTTGTCTTTTGTTTTTGTTTCGAGAAATTAGTCCTACTTTCCATTTAAAAAAAAAAAAAGGAATAGCACTAAAATGTCCCTTAAACAATCGAAATAGAATAGCAATACCCCGTGTGGTTTTATAGTAAATTTCAATGTATGTATCACTTTCAAAGTATTGACATTACTATTAGTAATTATAAATTAGATATCATTCATATCCATAAAATAAAGGAAGGGTAATTCTCTCATCGTAAAAGTTCTGTCGTTTCAATTATTTCTCAACAGGAAAAGAGACGATCAATTAAATTTCACCACTAAAATATAGTGATTTACTTTGCATTTAACAAAAATAGTATCTATTTAAGAGAGTCTTGAGGATAATCCAGAAAAACATCAAGGACTGCTAGCTTATTCTTTAAGTGGAAAAAGGACGCGCAAAAGGCGTAAATTGTAATACTCATTAGGAGGAACAAGTTTCTTCCAAGTTATAAATGCAACGCCACAAGTGGCCAGAAAGAAAGGACTTCCAAGTCATAAAGGCAATTAATAGTATTCCTAGTCGATAAGTTGAAGAATGTAATCTTGACTTTGTACTTCGATATTTTCTTCATCTATTTGTAATTTTGGGCTCCTCAAAGATTATCTTGACAATTATTCACTGCTTGATGATCATCAATTGCAAATACACTTGGAGATTATCATGCTAATGTAAAAATCATAATAATTCATGGTCACTTACAACGCCCCTTGAAAAGCCCACAATTTTTATGTCAAAGAAATGGCCAGATTTCCAGGAATTCAGAATTCTCAAAGTATAAGGAAAAAGAAAAAAGAACATTAGTGTTTGTAAGACATTGTTATTGGACTGAGACAGGCTTAAATGTAGCAATGTAGACAGTAATAATTCATATAGTCGACCCCTGCTTGCTTGGGATTGAGGCATATTAATTGTTATTAACCCTGCAAACTCAGCAAATTGTTAAGGTGCAACATTTTTTGGTATTGGCTAATACATGTTTGTGTGTATTTTGTAATCTGTAACTGAGAATGTGGTTAAACACGCTAGAACATTCAATTTTATTAGTAGAGAGTCATTTGTAAAGCCATCAATTTTCTTACTTGACCAATATCTTTGTAACTTTTAAGTGAAATTTGGTTTGGTCTTATGCATCAGTGAGAAAATTTTGTTGCCCTTGTTGGTTGAATCAGAACAACTTATCAAAAATCTCGAATCCATTACTTAATTTGAAATGGACGGTACTAAATGAATAAGGTATCGATTAGATTTACAAATGAATCAGCATAATCTTCTTCAATTTAGGATAATTTAGGTTGAAATTAACTTTTGTAAATGGAAAATAAATGAACTACCACCATTTTTTACAGCTACTTGAATCAAATTCAAAATATGATTGGTTTATTAGAATTGATAAAATTAGGCAGTCTTAATAAATTTCAACCTATATATCACGTTCAAATTATTGTCATTATTATTACCCATCGCTAAAATTCATATCTTTAAAGTAAAGAAAGAGTAAAAATTTCATGATAAAAGATAATGTCATTTCCATTATTACTCAAGATGAACAGTAACTATCTACCATTGAATTTCGAGTTTTCAATTTCACCTGCTAAGATACAGAGACTTATTTTACATTTTGGAAAAGGGTATTTTACGAGAGAATTGAAGAAAACGCCGTTAAACATCAACAACTACTAGCTTATCTTTTGAGTGCCGTGAGGGGCAAGACAGCGAAGACTCGACTATTGACACTCTTAAAGTCTAAACCATAAAACACTCCAAATTATCTTGACAATTATTCACTGTTATTCATCAATAAATTACACACGTAGATTATGATACAAATACAATTGGAAGTCATAAATAATCATTGTTGTAAAATTGTTGTACAAAACACGGAAATAGTAAGAAATTCTTGAAAGCTTGAGGCGTGTCGAAGACACGCTCCTTAAGGATAATTCACCTGGTGTAGGTGTATCCCCCAGGACTCAACAAGCTCTTCTAGTATAAAACTAAGAGCCTGAATCTAACAAAAATTTCACAATTGGATTAGCCAGCAAAAGAATACAAGAAGAAGGAGAAAATAGTTTTGTATATCTGTCAACCAAAAGGAAAATACATGGAGAGCTTATAGTAGGTAGATATATGAACGTTGTGGTTGTTAAGAGTAGAGCCTCCAACGGATCAATTCTATAATGTTAGAACAAGGATGATAATAATAAAAAAAAAAAATCCAAAATAAACTTGCTTGGCTTAGAGGCATGTTAAGACGTTTCTTGAAGATAGTTGGAGTCTCTCCCACGAGCAAACGGAAGAATAAATAACAACTCTATCTTCGGGATTCAACTAAGCCACAACAAGTAGCATTCAAGAAAGTTGCTCTTCTATTCTTGAATTGGTGATTTCACCTTTTGATCAATGTCTCTCTAAAGTTTTTAGGGAAATTGTTTTCTTCAAGTGCTTGCCTTTTCCAAAAGAATGAAACACTATTTATAGGATAAAAATTACATAACATAAAAGTTCTCATTAAATAGGATTTGAAATAGGTTCATGAATTTTTCTTAAAATACATGCAACTTTCATTTAACTTTTAAGAACCTAAAACATAAAATACTAAATGAAGAATGTATCTTCAAATTCACATTCATTTAGTTTGGAAAACTTTTATCAGATGAAATGTTTCAAAATTAATTAAAACATTAACTTAACAATCCCCCACTTGTTTCAAGAAATTTTTTAAAATATTTTTGAGACATTAATCTAGTAATATGCATCAATAGTGGTGTCTTTTGGACTTGAACCATTAGCTAGTGAATACATTCTAAATCATTGACTACTTAGTGAACGAATCTTGAACTGAGTAGACCATTAAATGAAGTAGAAAAATTTCCACGCACATTACTATGTCCCGGTGAAAATCATAATCCTTTGACACCTTACGGCCATGTGTCCTGAATCCTTTAAACTAAGTGCTTTAAGATTTCCCTGTTAAAAATCTTATTGAAGCGGCCTCCACTTCGCACTTAGCGCGGTGAATTCATCAAGAGTAACTTTGCATACTCCGACCAAATAGTCTATGAATTCATTAAGCGAATTTAATCTCATATTCCTTTACAAAGAAAGTGTCAGTAAATCTATCAAGAGGGTTCCTACACACTCCAACCGATACTGGTTTATAGACTTATTAAGAGAATATAATCTCATCCTCCTCTACAAAGAGGAATATTGGTAAATCTATCAAGAGTCGTCATACTAACTCCAACCAAGATCGGTCTTATAGATTTATTAAGAGAATAGAATCTCAACCTATGCACATTTACTCACTCTTTGAAGAAATGGAAATTTTATTGATGTGCTCCACAATTGTAACTTTACTTGTTTTTCCATTTGAACCTAAGATTACATCATTAGGTAGGGTTACCATAAAGTACAATTAATTTACAACGGGCTTTATTCCCATCCCTTTACAAGTTCCCATTACTAACTCTTTGCCTAATCCTTTAGACAAAGGATCTGCTAGATTAAATCTAGACTTCACATATTGAAGCGATATTATGCCATCCTCCAATAGTCTTCTCACATGATTGTGTTTGAGACGAACTTGCCTCGATTTGCCATTGTAACAATCACTTGAAGCCCGAAAAATAGCAGCTTTATTATCACAATAGATAGTCAAAGGTGGCATTGGCTTACTCCACATAGGAATATCTATCAGCATACTTCGAAGCCAGCTCGCTTCTTCTCCAGCAGAAGACATAGCTATAAATTATGACTCCATGGTTGAGTGAGTAATACATGTCTGCTTCTTTAATTTCCAAGAGATTGCTGCTCCGGCCAAAGTGAAAATGCAAGCAATAATAGATTTAGAGTCATTTGGATCAGAATTCCAAGTAGCATCACTATAGCCTGTTATACCCCATTTTAACCGAGTCAAAGCAGATTACAACATATTGGTGATTCCTAATTATTTAACTTAAGGAGTCGCCACCTAATTATTTTAACAGTGAATTAGGACACCTAATTATTAACTAAGTAATGCTGAAAATTAACTCCGATTAATGGTCTACTTAACTTAATAATTCTAGGTAAGGGTTCTTAGTTATGCTAAAGGGAAGGGATAAGGCATCCTTTAAGATCTGCTTAAAGACAGTTAACCGGCCAAACTTAGGTTGATTAAAATATCAAAATTGATAAGAAAATATAGTAATTTAAATATTTCATTAGATCTAAGGAGAAGGCAAATTACAGTACTAGTATAACGTGATGAAGCAATATCTATTTAACGTGACTAAAGAAGCATTTATACCTTTATAAAAAGATATTTTAAAATCACATGGGCTTTAGCTTTGAAAGAATTTAACTTGAAAATCAAGAGACTTAACTTTAAAAAAAAAAAACCAAAATCATTGCTTCCCATTTTAGACCAAAGGGTCCAACATATCAAAAAGGTCACTTTTAATGCAGATTTGAAAGTTCTAAAAAATAAGCTTCAATGTGAATCAAGGAGAGAAAATTGCATAGATTTCAAAGGACGATTTTAAACAAAATCTGGTTTTACATACTTTGAAAAATAACTTTGTTGTAACCCCAAAGTGAGCTCAATTAACGTTTTGGAAAAATATAATTACTTCTCAAGATTTCACTAAAATAGTATCCCAACTACCCCTCTAAAGTTCAAATGTTCTATGGCTAATAATCTAAAAAAAAATCAAATAAAAAAAATCGCACACAAAATAACCAGTTGAAGATAAGACAATAAGAAACAAATGCAGCAGCCATTCCTATCTTCTCCCCTCTTTTCTTGCTTTAGTTCGGATACTTTCAAGAGAGGGAGACGAGTTAACGAAGAAGCGAATGCGGATTCCTGATCTCCTTTTTGATCGGATGTGCTCAAGGGAGCGAGAGAAGTGAATGAAATGGAGATGCCATTCAAGGTCTAGCGGTGGCCTAGTCTCAAAATGAGACTGCTTGGGCATTGAGAGTCTTTCACGAAGACTCCATTTTGCTCCCAAAGTGTACATGTAAAAGGAAAAAAAAAAAAAGAGAAATAAAGATTAGCGAAATAATCTTACATTCCGTAAGCAAATACAAAATGCACAACTAGTTGAAGGCAAAATGAGAATGTAATTAACTCACAACCACAAAAACGCTAAGGCATATTACCAATATAGGAGAAGATTCTTATAAAAAATTTATACTAACATATATTTATTATTAAAACAACCTACCTCATGTAAAGTCAAATTATTTGGTCATTAGAACAATTTGGCATGCCTTAAAGTTAATAACCGAGTGAAGTACATATTATTTTCCTTGCAGTAGTTGGATAAAAAAATGACAGGTTAGGCTCGACCTGAAATCTGAAGCATGAGTTTTATGTGAAAGATGAATCTAAAATGCGACAATATCTTCTACCAGCAAAGAACACTTTCAGATTTTTACACACTAAAGAAAACACATAACCTGTTCTTACCATTCATGTTTTCCAGATTCAACTGGCCTATGACGAGTTAACATTACGAGACAAAATTTAAGTGGAAGGAAACACACAGTTAATTAGACTAACACAAATAGACATTTAAGAGCATGACTTCTAGCAAAACCAATGAACACAAAATGACGGCTCCAACTCGCAGTACAAAAGATTTAAAATAAGCATGCTGGATAAATCTTTTAACGACAAAATAGAAGAAACTAAAATCATTTTCACAATATGCACAGAGTCATAAATGCATCCAAAACTACAATCGGAAAAGAAAAGATGGTTTGCTGACCTTTTTGTGGTGCAGTGAACTAAGGTGCGGGGTCTTAGATCTACGCTTGAACACGAACAAAACCCGAAATGGTGGCAGAGGCAAAAGATATTAAGAAAGAGCTATTGCTTTTAAGGGGCTAAAGGTAATGAAAGTAAAGCAGTACTTTAAAGTGTGTTCAACGGCAAGCAATAATAATATTAAGGCTAGGAGGTGGCAATTCCACCAAACTCCCTGAAAATGGACTTGAAGTGAGTATTTATAGGGAGACGAAGTAGCTAGGTTTTATTGGGCGGGAAAAATAGAGTTCAAAATCATCCTTTGAATATTGATCAAGACCATGACAAAAGATGAAGAAAATTCAGAAGATCTCTGCTAGTAGATTCCGTTTTTTTTTTTTAAAAAGGATGTTGTGAGATAGAAAAGAGTTTTATTAATGTTGAAATAACCAAAAGTTGCACGAAAATGGGGCAACCAACCTCTGTTCATGGCTGAGAAAGGTGAAATTTTTGTATCAAAGAGGAAAGGGGTGAGATGGGACTATTTTCAAGAGAGGTGCGGCTGTGGGAGGAAAAGAAGGTTAACCCTAGAAAAAAATAGGGAATTCAAGGTATAACGGGTATTTCGGGTAGATTAAGTGAGGGTAAAATAGGTAACTCAATACAATAAATTAAATATGGAAGAGGAGGGTGTTGGGCGTGTGCTAGGCATGTGTGAGGTGTGTGAAATGTGTGTATGGTGTGTGTTTATGACCGTTTGGCGCTTATGTGGCGTGGATGTGGTGCTTGTGTGGCGTCTACTTGGAAAGGGGGTATGGAAATGAGCTGTGTGGATTGGGCTCTTCTTTGGGCTAATATTGGCCTAATTAAGAATCAGATATTACATGTATTGGGCTAATATGAAGCCTTATGATCTTGGACTGAAATTACCTTCTTCCTTATATCTCTTAGGGCTTCTAAATTTAAATGAAAGACACGACGTGTGCTAAAATATTACTTAATATAAAAATATATTTATTAGTACTCAAATAAAAAAAAATATGATATCGTAATAGTTGCACGATAATATTTATAAAGTTTAAAAGTAAGTAAAAAAATTAAATGCGGTGCGTTTTTGCGTAAGACGATAAATAGAAATGTTAAAAGTGATCATGACGATTATAATATTAAGTGATAGCAATATAATGAAAATAATAATAATAATAATAATAATAATAATAATAATGATAATAACAATAATAATAGTAGTAATAATAATAATAACGGTGATAATAAATAATAACCATAACATCATAATAATACTAGAAATAATTATAGTACTTATAGCCATGACGGTAAAAATAGTAGTGACGATAAAATATTTGATTTATTAATAATTTAGAAGCTCGAAGAAATAAATCGGAAGAAAGGAGGGTCAAAATTGGGTGTCAACAGCTTGCCCCTCTTGGACCGGAGACGATGAAAGAGTTTTCGAGCAAAGAAGTTGACGTAGTAGCCGATTTTGTCCCGACCATTAGAGCTGAAACAAAGGTTAAGAAAGGTATGGGGACAAAAAAAAAATTGAAAAGATTGTGGCCGAACTCTGGTTTCTGAGTTGCCTACATATCTCGGGTTGCATAAGAATCAGGCCATATGTAGTTCAAGAAGAACTATGGTACTTATGAATTAGGAAACGGGGTTGATGCGAATCCCCAAAAATATTGCTCCAGTGTCGAATTATGATGACAGTGGTATTGGTTGAGGAAACGGTGTTTGAACGGGAGGAATCCGATTATGGATACGACTTAACGTGGTCGTGGAGTTACACATGTAAACAGGACATTTAAGAGTAAGCCGAGCGGAGTTTGAAGTAGACCCTTGACCTTTGTTGGGAAGTTTGGTTCCTTCCCAACAAATTGTCCAGTTCACTGCATTAGATAAAGTTCCACGTTGTGCGATGCTACCTACTATTGCTACAAAGATCTAAGGTACAATAATTAGTAATAAATGAAAGCATTGATATAAAATGAAAGCAATAAAATTGGTGCAAGCGAAGAAATCAATGTGAAATCACTTATAGATATAATTATTGCGAGATTAATGCAAAAATATTTGAGATGAAATTAATGTAAGTGCAAAATCGATATGCTTTGTAAAACTTAATATGTCCAATTTTAAGGTGGACATGCCCAAATAAAATAATTAAGTCCTATTATAAGGTGGACAAACCCAATTTCGTCCTATTTTAAGGTGGACAAACCCAAATTAAATAATTAAGTCTTATTATAAGGTAGACAAACCCAAATAAAATAATTAAATCCTATTATAAGGTGGACAAACCCAAATAAATAATGAAGTCCTATTATAAGTTGGACAAATCTAAATGTTCAATTAAAGGCGAACAAGCCTAATATGTCCAATTAAAGGCAGACGAGCCTAAATGCCGTGTTCGAGGGTAGAAGACCCAAAATATTCTATTGGAGGGTGAGCGAACCCAATATAACCTATTTGAGGGTGGACGAACCCAATATATCCTATTAGAGGGTGGACAAACCCAAATATCCTATTTTAGGGTGGAAGAACCCAAAGAGATCCTATTAGAGGGTGGACGAATCAAAAATATCCTATTTTAGGGCGAAAGAGCCCAATATATCCTATTTTAGGATGGACGAACCCAAGATATCCTATTTGAGGGTGGAAGAACCCGATATATCCTATTTTAGTCTGGATGAACCTAATATATCCTATTTTAGGGCGGAAGAACCCAACATATCTTATTTTAGAGTGGATGAGCCCAATATGTGTGGTGCATACTTACAAATAAGAATATTGGTGCGGTGCCGAGAGCTTGATGCGGTGCCTTCACAATAGCGAATATTTAAAATGCAATATGGAGATCTAAGCATAGTGCCTTTGCAATAGCGTACATTCACGGTGCGGTGCCAATAACTTGGGGATATTTCACCTTGCTGAAATGTTTCAATGAATAAAATTCCCGCACTCAAAGAAAATTGTGAGTTTCGAAATTTGTGTTGATTTTGCATCATCCTTTGCTTCATGATTTTCGTGATGTCTTTCTCGATGCTGAGATTTTGTATAGCGTGCATTATCATTCAAGAGTAGCTAAAAAAATCGGCTCTGCATTACTCAAAGAAAATTTGTTATTATTAAAGAAAGTGGTTGCCTTGCATTGAACATTGAAGCTTTGGCTTTGAATCTGCGCTTCTCATTGCTATGCCATTGCGGAAATATGATTATGCGAATATGGCTTGGGATTTCAACTTCTAGTTTTTCCAAATAATGATAGGCCGTCTGCAAAATTTTCCAATTTAGCTATGGGGGGAATTGAAATTTTTATTTATTGAGACCGAACCCAACATGGGCGCCTACGTATCCCGCTACTAACAGGAATCAGGTCGAACGTAGTTCATTACAAAAGTCTAGAAAAGATTACAAAATAGCAGCTACTCATAAAGATGGGCATGTGGAGAATGATATTCTTAAGTTGCGAGATGATGTCCCTGTCAGTCTTCTTGACTTGTTGCACGCTTTCTTTTCAAACGCCTTGGTGCCAATTTCGATGGATCACCCTTAACAACAATTGTGTTTGTGTTTACAATATTACCATTACTGGTTGGAGGCTCTAGTTGTAGCTTTATCTTGCCACTTTCAATCATGCTTTGAATCTTAAATCTTAGCGCTGGACATTCTTCAATGTGATGTCCTTGAATGTTTGAGTGGTAAGCACAACTCTTAGATAAATCAAAGTTTGGAGGTGGATGCTTAGGCAACTCTTAGATAAATCAAAGTTTGGAGGTGGATACTTAGGTATAAATCCCTTCTTTGGTTGTAGAATACCCTTAGCACTCAACCTCTCAAATATACTTGCCAATGGCTCATCCAGAGGAGTGAAGCAAAAAGATTTCATCTTCTTCTGTTGTCGAGAGCTAGATTGTGCTTGGTGAAACCGTTGTTGGTAGCCATGCTGGGAGTTTTGCTGACGAGGACACTGCATAGTCATAAGATTGAAAAAATTGGTGACTTTGATGGCATTGCGCTTGATGCATAGTCATGGAAGCGAATTGGTTTTCCTTCATTTCGCTTTGCAGATTTCCTGGTATCTTCGCTTGGAAGGTTTGGTGAACGGCTTGCGTTGCTGAGCTATCTATAATTCTTCCTCCTTGAATGGCACTTTCTAGTTCTTTACCAATCCTAATCAAATCAGAGAAGTTGCGTGCACAAGCTCCGAGCAACTTATCATAATATAAGTCTTCCTGAATTTGGATGAAGGTTGAGATCAATTCCCTCTTGGGTAATGGAGGATGTATTTTTGAAGCTTCTAACCTCCATCATATGGCATATTCTTGGAAAGACTCATGTGGCATTTTTTTTACTCTGAGAAAATCGGCTATGTGCGGATCGCCTCCATTGTTGAACTCGAATTGCTTTATAAATTCGCGGGCCATATCTTCTCACGCATGCCATTTGCTAAAATCTTGTTTGGTGTACCAAGAGAGTGCTGATCCTGATAAACTTTGAATGAACAATCTCATTCGTACGGCTTCGTTATGTCCAATACCAATTAATCTGTTGCAATAGTCCTATAAATGAGTGACGGGATCTCCCTCCCCATTGAAAGTGTTAAACTTAGGTATTTTGTACCTTGGCGGAAGCTCAACATTTGGATGCACACATAAATCTTCATACTTCAAACTCTGGAAATTTCTTGAACATAACTCTTCATTAATGGCTTTCCTCAAATTGTGGAGTTCTTTTCCCAAATCTTCGTGGCAAAGCGACTTGATTTCCTTTCCAGGCCTCTTATATGGGCATATTGCCAGTTCGTTTTTCTTATTTTCTCGAATTGAGTGGTGGTTATGGAAAATTGAGGATTAGGAATTATCGCTACTTGATTGGGAGTGTAGGTTGGTGGCATTTGTGGAATGGTATAAGTAGGATCTAGGTGAGGCGAAATGGTTAAGGAAATGTTGCGAATTGAGCTGGAAGTTGAGGTTGTGTTAGGAAAAAGGCTTAAGGTATTTCCCAGATTGACCACAATATTTTTTCGAACCACATTTTCCTTGCTATCATCATTCTGTGCTTGCACCAATCCTATACCAAAGGTTGAAAGCTTCAAATCTCTCTGCCATTATAGTCTCGTCCTTAATGTAGATTCGCAGCCAAAATAATGTTCAATGACAACCTCTAAAGAATGCAATAAAACTAAACAAACACAAAATAAAGTGTTAGTGCGTGAGAATATGCATAGGAATTAAATGCACAAAATAATAAAATATGTGATAAATTAGTTCATGATTTGATTAAGCAAGAATAGATGACCTAAGTCGTAGCACGAGTGAAGGAGAACGACTTATTGGCTAGTAAGCTCTAACGCTTGAGAATTAATGGAAGAAAAAGCAAACTATATTGGAGTAGAATTTGAAGTTTGAAGAAAATCAGAAAATTTAAAGTTTAAAGAAAAGCTGACTTATGCTGAACACCGAAGCCTGGCTTTGCTTGATTCTTATCCTTTGCTAACTCCGACGTATTCCAAAAATTTTGCCCCAGTTTCAGGCTCCTTCTTTTGGGGGAATATTAAAATTTTATAATAATAAGACCGAGCCTTATATAGGCCACCTACGTATCCTGTATCCGACAGGAAATGAGGGCAAACGTAGTTCCGGTTACATGCAAATGGGAATTAAAAATTCTACCCTGATATGACCGAGTCCCTATGTGGGCTGCCTACGTATCCACCGAGGAATCAGGTCAAGCATAGTTCGCCTTATATAAAAAGGGGTTTTTTTAATGATAAAAGACATACAAAGATTGATCTTTCAAGCTCATAAAACTACATATTTTTTCCCAAAAGGATAGTACCCAAAACTATCCTACTTCGTGTCATTCTTTAAAGGCCTACCATACACTTAGTGGTCTCTCTTAATGAGACCAATCTTGGTGCACTGTCAGGCTATATCATAGGTGTTTGCAGCAGATGCGGGGAAGGATAAATTTGGTGCAGTAAACCTTGGTCCAACAATTGTTTAGTTTTGAGAAGGAGCTTGACTTGCAAATTGCGGGTAAATTGCTTGATTGTGACTTGGCATCGGTATGACGGCTGGAGGTTGATCCCAAACAAATTGAGGGTGACCCAACAGTCTCTGAATGATCCTACCACTATCCAACAGTTTTTTATTTCAAACAATGACAGTTGTGTTGCCTTCGGTGTTTAAGTCAACCTTTGGAAGGAAAATGAAATATTTGGTAAGCGTAGAGTAGGTATGATTAACGTGAGATAAGAAAGTGCTAAAGGTTAAGAGTGAAGCTTGGAAGAAGAAACTTTGTGCCTAAGAAGAAACCGACAGATCGAGTCTTATAAAGGTTGTTTTAACAGAGGCCGAAGATAGGTTGTGGCTTTAGACATATTTTGATGCTTGTTAGAATATATGACAGACAAACTCGGGATTAAGATAGAAAAATTATGATTGATCGAGCGCATGAGAGTTGAACTTAATATTCCCAAGAGTTGCGAACGACTCTAAAATTTATTTGAGCATTGGCGGGTTGAAAAACATCAAGGACGGGAGACCTATGAGATTGTCCCTCGACTTGCATGCCAAAAATTGAAATTAATGGGTCCACAAAGATAAATCTCGACGACCCAAAATAAGAATGACGCGATTAAACGGGTGAAGACTCCAAAGAAGTAAGGTACTTGGAAAGTCATTCTTGAACAACTTGATGGAAAATGTCGAATAAATTTCAACAAGTGCCATTTGATAGATTGCGCAAATAAATTTGGACATCTACCAATTTAAGAAGCGATAAATGGTGAAAAATTATCAAATGGGCTAGATAGATCCTATGAGGCGCAGAACTAATGGGCCAAATATTATGTCATTTGAGGTGGAAGCTCATGCCCATAAAAGAAGGACTTGGAAGATTTGAGAAGGTAAAAGCTCTAGAATTTGAACTTGATGCGAGACCAATTTTTTGACACATTTTAGAAAAAAATAGATTTGATTAACTAATGAAACAATAATGGGAAAAACAATTATAAGAGACTATGCCTATTTAAAAAAAAGTTAGAATGATAAGAATTAACTTCAAGTGTTGGCAAAAAGAATTTTTTTCAAGGCTAGTTCATGGGTGCGAATATTAGGAAATTTTAATAACTAAGACTTCCGACGATTGGAACTTGTCGAATAAAACGTCCTACTTTGTAAAAATGGGGGATTATGCTCCAAAAAATGGAGGGATAGGCACTAGGAAGGTGAACGATCTTAAAGGTGCTCTAGAGTCGCTAAAGTGCGCTACGCGCGGAATAATTTGATTATTATTATTATTATTTTTTAAAAAATCATGAAGGCGATGCATAAAAAATAATTAATGAACAATATGCAATTATGTCAAAATAAAGAGATAAGCAAATATGAATTCAACTTTTCTTCTGAAACAAAGATGATGTTAGTAAATATCAAGTAAAGCAGATAGCAAGTAAATCCAAGAGCATATTGCAAATAAATTCATAATACAAGTAAGCAAACAAGGTTCATAATACAAGCATTCACACGTCCTAATATACAGGGACCTCTTTATGCAAGAGGTAGGCCTAGCGTATATTTGAAAGACGAATGTGCCATTATATGTCATCCCATTGCTCTTTAATTAATTAAACAATTTTATTTCCAAAATGAAGTACAAAAATATCTTTAAGCTTTATTACATGCCAAATGAAATATTTCCTAATCTACATAAGCTAAATGCACTTTTTCGTCGCGTCCAAACTTCTTCATCCATATAAGGCACGCCAAGGCTAGTCTTCAATCCACAAAATCTTGGGATCGTCATGATTAGTCTGCATCACAAAAGAGTTAGACAAACCCGCCGTCCTAAAGTTTAATTAATTTAGAACAATGGTCCATATTGTTGGCACGATCAACCTTCAAATAATGCACACATAATATGATAAACGTCGCTTGGGGTCGTGAACCCACTTGGACATTTGGGTAAGGTTTATTTGGTCATTAGAACAATTTGGCATGCCTTAAAGTTAATAACCGAGTGAAGTACATATTATTTTCCTTGTAGTAGTTGGATAAAAAAATGACAGGTTAGGCTCGACCTGAAATCTGAAGCATGAGTTTTATATGAAAGATGAATCTAAAATACGAAAATATCTTCCGCCAACAAAGAACACTTTCATATTTTTACATACTAAAGAAAACACATAACCTGTTCTTACCATTCATGTTTTCCGCATTCAACTGGCTCCATATGTTACCGATCAAACTTAGGTTATTTATGACGAGTTAACATTACGAGACAAAATTTAAGTGGAAGGAAACACACGAAAACAACTAATTAGACTAACACAAATAGACATTTAAAAGCGTGACTTCTAGCAAAACCAATGAACACAAAATGACGGCTCCAACTCACTATCAAGCAGTATTTTTGTGTAAGTAGCAAACAAGAGCATTCAAAAGATTTAAAATAAGCATGCTTTGGATAAATCTTTTAACGAAAAAACGACTTTTAAAAACTAAAATCATTTTCACAATATGCACGAGTCATAAATGCATCCAAAACTACAATCGGAAAAGAAAAGATAGTTTGTGGTGCAGTGAACTAAGGTGCGGGGTCTTAGATCTACGCTTGAACACGAACAAAACCCGAAATGGTGGCAGAGGCAAAAGATATTAAGAAAGAGCTATTGCTTTTAAGGGGCTAAAGGTAATGAAAGTAAAGCAATACTTTAAAGTGTGTTCAACGGCAAGCAATAATAATATTAAGGATGGGAGGAGGCAATTCCACCAAACTCCCTGAAAATGGACTTGAAGTGAGTATTTATAGGGAGACGAAGTAGCTAGGTTTTATTGGGCGGGAAAAATAGAGTTCAAAATCATCCTTTGAATATTGATCAAGACCATGACAAAAGATGAAGAAAATTCAGAAGACCTCTGCCACAAGATTCCGTTTTTTTTTTTTTTTAAAGGACGTTGTGAGATAGAAAAGAGTTTTATTAATGTTGAAATAACCAAAAGTTGCACGAAATTGCGGCAACCAACCTCTGTTCATGGCTGAGAAAGGTGAAATTTTTGTATCAAAGAGGAAAGGGGGGGGGGGGGGGGGGCGCAAGAGATGGGACCGTTTTCAAGAGAGAGTTCGCCCCTTTGTGGGAGGAAAAGAAGGCTAACCCTAGAAATTGTTAGGGAATTCAAGGGTATATCTAACACTCATCCAATATTTCGGGTAGATTAAGTGAGGGTAAAATAGGTAACTCAATACAATAAATTAAATATGGAAGAGGAGGGTGTTGGGTAAATGTGCTAGGCATGTGTGAGGTGTGTGAAACGTGTGTATGGTGTGTGTTTATGACCGTTTGGCGCTTATGTGGCGTGGATGTGGTGCTTGCGTGGCGTCTACTTGGAAAGGGGGTATGGAAATGGGCTGTGTGGATTGGGCTCTTCTTTGGGCTAATATTGGCCTAATTAAGAATCAGATATTACATGGATTGGGCTAATATGAAGCCTTATGATCTTGGACTGAAATTACCTTCTTCCTTATATCTCTTTGGGCTTCTAAATTTAAATGAAAGACACGATGCGTGCTAAAATATTACTTAATATAAAAATATATTTATTAGTACTCAAATAAAAAATAAAATTATATGATATCGTAATAGTTGCGCGATAATATTTATAAAGTTTAAAAGTAAGTTAAAAAAATAAATGTGGTGCGTTTTTGCATAAGACGATAAATAGAAATGTTAAAAGTGATCATGATGATTAAAATATTAAGTGATGGCAATATAATAATAATAATAATAATAATAATAATAATAATAATAATAATAATAATAATAACGGTAATAATAAATAATAACCATAACATCATAATAATACTAGAAATAATTATAGTACTTATAGCCATGACGGTAAAAATAGTAGTGACGATAAAGTATTTGATTTATTAATAATTTAGAAGCTCGAAGAAATAAATCGGAAGAAAGGAGGGTCAAAATTGGGTGTCAACATAGCCTTCAATAACTGCTGGAAAGATAGAATAATGTAGGCCATTATTAATCGTGCCCTTTATATACCTTAAAACACGAATTAAGGCATTCCAATGTTCAATCATGGGGTTACTAGTAAACTTGCTCAAAGTTCCTACCGCATAACCAATATACGGCACGGTACAATGCATGGCATACATAAGACTCCCAACAATCTGAGAAAACGTCAATTGATCAAGAACGTCACTAGAGTTTCGCACTAGTTCGATGCTAGGATCAAATGGTGTGGGAGCAGGCTTGTCATCAAAATGACCAAAACTCTTCAGAACTTTCTCAATATAACTTGCTTGAGTAAGAGTCAAACCATTAGCTGATCTCACAATTTTAATGCCCAAAATTACATCAGCTTCTCCAAGATCCTTCATTTCAAACTGAGAAGCAAGAAATGATTTTGTTTCTTTAACTCTTTCAATATCAGTTCCAAAGATCAACATGTCATCCACATAGAGACAGATTATAACTCTAGAATTTTCTTGAAATTTACTGAATATGCATATATCGCCACCATTGATTGAGTAGCCATTAGAAATCATGGCCTTTCTAAATTCCTCATGCCATTGCTTTGGAGCTTGTTTTAATCCATAAAGAGATTTAAGAAGCTTACAAACTTTATGTTCCTGACCAGGAATGATAAACCCCTACGTTGTTTCATGTAAACTTCTTCATCTAGATCTCCATTCAAAAACGCACCTTCACATCCATTTGATGAATTATCATATTATGAATTCTTTGCTAAAGCAATTAAGAGCCGAATAGATCTCATCAGAGCTACGGAGTGCAAAGGTATCAAAATAATCAATATCTTTCATTTGAGTAAAATCTTTTGCTACCAAGCGAGCTTTGTACTTATCTATAGTACCATCAGATTTTAATTTCTTCCTAAAAATCCATCTACAACCCATAGGTTTACACCCCGAAGGAAGATCTGATAAAATCCATGTATTATTTGACATGATAGAATGATGCATATTATTAGATTAATGTCTCAAAATATTAATAAACATAAAATTGATACTTATCTCTTGAAGCGTGAATGCAACCTCGAATCTAGCCTTCAAGCATGATCAAAAACCATCCACGCGTTCATCTTCTAGTTCCATGGTCTTCTACTGTGTAACCCGAATAATACCAAAATTTGCTAAATTCGTGTGGGCGAATTTCTATGAAAAAAGTGTAGAAACTTGTAAAACCCTTTTTCTCCTTATGGAATAAGACCCCTATTTTATAATTACAAGTTTTTGGTTTTCACACCTTTTCCAAAACCTGTTGGGTCTTTATTTTCCACCAAGAAATAAAATTCCATTTAATTCTTTATTATTCGAGCACAGCAGAGATCACATAATTTAATTAATGAGGCTTCCTATTATGGAATTAATTCAAAAATCTGAATTAATCCTACCATAATAAATTACGAATTATTCCACTAAAAAATCATAATTGCACTCCTAAGTTCAATTTCGAAATCATACATTAAAAATTATTTAACTCCCCATGTTAAGATTACAGGTACCGATCAATTAAATTAAATTACTGACAATTTAATTCATTAACTAATTGAATAATTTATATTTCTACTTAGTTTACATCATGTAACGGATACAAAATCCACCTGCAGGGTTTTCACATGAGACTTATAAGCATCCATAAAGGGGTATCATCAATCTCAAAGTTGAGACATGGATTCTATCAACTAATTCTTATTTCACAAATGTAATTTACCATTATTCAATTTACCAGGAATACATAGACCCGCAATTGAGTCGTACCTTTTAATAAATCAAAATAATGAACAAATCACATTGATCATAATAATTATATCAAGATTAAGAGTATAAGTACATTTAATGAACTAGAGAATTTATTTTATATATTCAGTACAAAAACACTTATCTCTACTTGGTCCGTTCAATACATAAAACATGTACTAGCACAAGAAGATGTAACTAGACCGTTCCCATTATGAAGATACATTATATTAATCTTGTGCTACAATCATACCGATAGCTTTGTCCAATTTTCATCTTAGATTGTGAATATAAATTTTATACTTATAAGAATTGATAATTTAATCTTCCGTGTATAAGCTAAATTCTATACAGTAAATCATCTACTATATAAGTAAAGGACATACATATTAGTACATGATCTATTTAACTCTTTATTAAACAATGAATAAATAATTGCTCTATAATAAATACTATATCGAAACACATGGTTAATAGTATATATCCCAACAATCTCCCACTTAGGCCCCGTTTGGACATGGTTTGAAACCATGTTTGGACATGCAGTTTGGATATTTTAAGGAATACTTTCTCTTATAGACATAAAAACCCCACAAGTTGTGAAAATTATCAAAACATTCTCAATTCTTATACAATCTTACCAAATGAACAAGTCATAGTTCATAACAAAATTAATACCTTAATTCATAACAGCCGGCTCAAAATTAATACTAGAAGACCTTTCTAAAAATACAACATCAATTGATCAAATTTTAGTTCAATGAATAAAATTGGTAGACATATATAAATTAAAAGGTTGGTGGACATAAATAAAATTTGGTGGAAGTTAATGAGATTGTTAAATGATTGATGGGGGTAATTGTTAAAAATATCTACCAAATTATGGGTCTTTTTTTACAAAATATAAACTTATGGGTTAAATTTTATATTTAAAAAAGTTGAAACCATGGTTTCAAATCCCAAATCATGTCTTTTTGGATGATTTGGGGTTTGAAACCATGATTGAAAATGCATGTCCAAACGTTGGTTTCAAACCATGGTTTGAAAATTGATGGCCAAACACCTACTTAGACTTTTAACCACGACAATTGTTAGAATATACCATGTCTAAACGCATGGTTAATGGTAAATACCCCAACAACTTACCAAGTTGTTTTCTAATGCAACTTCGTCTAGTAGTGTTTCGTCGTAACTGACCGGTTCTGTACTAAGATCTTCAGGGATCCTATTAGGAAACTCTCCAAAAAAATGCATTTCTTTTCAGGAATCTTATCATGAAATTCTCCCAAGAGTATACACCGAACCGATGTTGGTTATTATTCTTCCACTACGACTATGTACTACCAGTATTATAGTCACACTATCAAGCATGTTTCTTTCAATATTGAAATATTAACGCCTTCATATAGTGTCATTTTCAACATCAATCATAGTACTTAGAGGTAGTGAATTTTCTTACGTCTATTAACATTTCTCCCACTACTTAAATGCAATGGAACGTCAACCCTGACTTTTCGGTTAGATGTTCTTGATCATCTGAATTTTAGATGACTCATTTGCTATTTATTTGCTCAGTTCCTATAAAACTAGTTTACTTCTAGGAACTTAGTTTATTAAATAGTCCTTTTCTAAAAATCTAGCAATTGTATTAACAATTACCTTATTTTCTTTTAGGACAGTAGATAAGCCTCCTTTCGTTCCCTTTGGATATCTAATAAACATGCGTACATCCGTTCTTGATTCCCACTTATCTGTTTTCCCTTTGAATACATGTGCTAGACAACTTCATATCCGAACATGTTGCAGATTTGGCTTACATCCAATCCACTTTTCTATGGGTATCAAAGGTACTAACTTAGAGGGAATTAAATTAAGAATGTAACTCGCAGTTTCTAAGACATATCCCAAAATGAAAAAGCAAATATAAATAAGTCAATCATTAATCTTACCACCTTCAAAAGAGTCATATTTCTTTTCTCTTCCACACCAATCTATTGTAGAATACTTGGTGTAGACAATTAAAAATGCAATCCCTCTATCTAATAAGTAACTAATGAACTCTACAAAAAGGTACTCGCTACTACGATCATATCGCAATGACTTAATATATTTTCCCTGATACTTTTCATATTCACCTTAAATATCTTGAAATTTTCAAAGCATTTGGACCTACAGAACATCAAATAAGTATATTCATATTATAAGTATTCTTCTATGAATGTCAGAGAATACTCAAAATCACCTATCACTTTGAAGTTTATTATACCACACAAATCAAAATGGATTGACTTAACTTATCATTAACTTTATTTCCTTTTAAGAGAAAAGTTCTCTCAGTCATTTCTCTACTATATGAGAAATGACAGTTGGGAGGCCTAAAAAGGGGACGAACAAGGGTACTATGGTAATTCCTGATTTACAAATGGGTACGCTGGTCTTTTGGCTTTCATGGGTGTGCTGTGTCACGAAATAAGGACTTCTCTCCAGGTTCTTCCTCTAATTCCTCTGATCTTTTCTCTGCGTTGCTGAAATCCCAATTTCTTCCTCTTAGCAGTTGATGCAGACTGATACCCGAGATTTAAAAGCTTCAAGGCTCCGTGTGGTAGTTCAAGATGAGGACATGTCCTCACACATTAAAGAATTTGAAGAATTCTGATTTGTTAATTCTTTAGTTTTGTTATGTTTTCGCAGTAGAGTAGAAAAAAATGAGTATGTCAGATATTGGGCCCGTGCTCAGCAGGGGCACGCTCTATCAGTGTTCCTGTCAAACTTTAGTTTAGCTTTTGAGCTTTCCGTCCGTGCTTCTCCTAATATGCTCATTTGCATCCTTCTGTAAATTTCTTCCTTTACAAAAATCATAAGCTATATTATATCGAGAGAAATGGTGGTTCACATGGACAAAAAAACTATGTGTATTAATTTACTAGTGCTTCAATCTTTGACCTTTTGTAGAGTTGGTGTCAAAAGATTTGAAATGGTATCTTATATCAAACTGAGATTGCAACGTTAACATGTTGCACCTTCTTTCTCCATTTTTCAAAAAACTAAAATAGATAGGGGCATGTCTTGAAAGATACTTGTGAGCTGGTTGTGCCTTTTGGTCTTTGCACATGTATTAATCTTTCTTCAATTAAAGTAAAAACAGCAAGCAGAAAGACATTCTTAGAAAATTTCACAATTTTCTTGTGTAAATTATTCTTGATGAGAAAAATATATTTTGGTATGCTGCTCCCATTTAAACACATCTTGAACAGAAGGATATGCAGTCATAACATGTTTTTCAGAGTTGAATTGGTATCAGTTGATTAATTTTACTAAGCTTCATTTTGTTTTGTGCTTGCTACCATCCTATTCTTATCGGATCATATTTTTAACTTATTGTAGTTTCATAATTATCTCTTTTTAAATTATCGGATTGTGAAGTGATATTATTCACATAAAAGTACATTTAAGCTGGAATGTCGGGCCCGCGCTCATCACTATCTAGTTTCCTTCTAAATAGGACTCACGAGTTGGTAGTGCCTCCACTTTCAATGAACATTAAAAGTTCATCCTTTGACCAACTTCGAAATCCTATCCAGATTAAAATGACCTAGACACAAGTGCCAACAGATAAGCTCATTCAATTCTCGAAAGAAAAAAAAAATCTCTTACGGGATAGATTAACATTATTCAGTTCAGAAGAGATATTAATTTAAAGTGTCCACGCATCAATATACCACAAGAGATAAAGTGTTTATCAAACTCAATAACACAAGAGTTACAAGAAAAATAAACTAACTATCCATCTCTTGTTTGGTTAGAAACTAAAAATAAATTCTTTCTAACAAAAGTTACATATAATGCATTCTTTAATTAATGTCTTATCTCTATCAGAAGAAATTCCTGACTAGTAGTAAGTGGGCTGGATAAAGTCTATTGAGAATTTGAGATATAATCATTAAATAGATCATTAGTTATGTAGTAAGAATAATAAAATTCAAAACACACATCACACATACAACCATGCATACTGAATAGCTAGATTCGATAGGAAAACTTAACTATTCATGCCAGATAATTCACCCCATAAATTAAAACAGGACCAACTCAGATGGAGAGTAAACTGCTAATTTAAGTTAGGTAAATATCACTTTTAATAAACCCTAGTTCCATTGAACCAACGTGCAACTCAGTTGGAGAGTCAAGACAAGCTATCAATTAACTAGGGACTGAAGCACAATAATTTACCATAATGAATCTATCCGATGGGGAAGAAGACCTACGTCAACATATAAACTCATTATATCACTGTTATATACAATGGAGACCATAGAGAATGAACCCTACCACCACTGTTTGAAGAAATAAAAATTTTATTTAACAAATTTTTTCCAGAAAACAGAAAAACGACCAAAAACCCATCTAAATGACCCCGCATGGCCTAAAAAGAGCCCAGTTCATGGGCAAAGCTCGTGAGTATTTCTCAATAGGTCGTTTTCGATGAACCTATCAAATTTTGAGTCAATCAGAGTTCGTCAAAAATCAGAATTCCAAAACCATGATCAATTTGGATTAAAAAAATACTTTTTTTTCCAGCCAAAATAGAATTTAAAAACATATACATTTGTTCAATAATTCTTATCACATATTATCATTAGCGTCCTAATCTACATGAATCAAGAACAAAGAATAAAATTTTAAAATATGTTTACATAATCTCAGTGTTGCTTTCGGGAAATTAGCATGTTTATTAATCATTGAATATAAAATTCAAACACACCACATAGATATCCATGCATCTTGAACAAATATAATTTGCCATTATCCAATTTACCAGGAAGACATAGACCCGCCATTATTTCAAAAAGAATATAAAAATAAAATAAACGATTTCGCTGGGTTTTCACATATGAATACAATGCATCGAATTTGGTGTCGCGTAGACTATGAACCAGACCTAGATAAAATAAGATTATACTTACATAATAATTGGTGAAGTTTAGAATTTCTATGAACTAAGAATTCTTTTGTAAGCCCATGGTCTTATTCGATCACATTATATTCGCACAATGTTTGTCGTTATTGTAGTTTTGTGCTAAGAGGCCATGCGTGTGTCCTGGTATTCATGAGTGCTCTAGAAATCTATCACAATTTCATAGAAGTGGAACTACTCTACACTCATATAGGTTCACCCATCAAGTGTATTCTGCAGAGCAATACATCACCTATAAAGGATATGGTAAGGGATTAAGAGTTTATAGCTCAACCTCACTTTGCCTTGCAGCTTTGCACTATATTCACACACCATAGGAAGGGACATAATTTAATAGTGCACCTTTGATCAACTCATGACTTGTTATTACCCATATGAACCTGATTCAGGGGATCTCCAATCGCATAGGTTGGGTTACCATCATGGTTGATCTTCTCAAGTTGACATAATAAGTCCCATTCCCCTCGAAGTTTCAGTTACCAATTTCCTTTGCAAAGGTTTAGTTAGAGGATCTGCCAAATTCATTTTTGACTTTACATAATATATGGAAATAATTCCATCTCTTAGCATATGCTTTATCACATTATGTCTCAAACGTATGTGACAATTTTTTCCATTAAAAGATTTATTTTTCGCTACAGCTATCGCTGCTTGACAATCACAACGTATAGACACAGAAGGCGTTTGGTTTTATTCCTATTGGAATACTTGCTAAGAGGTTTCTCAACCACTCAACCTCAGTAACAGCCAACTCCAATGCAACAAATTCATATTCCATAGTTGATCTTGCAATTATGGTTTATTTGGCTGATTTCCATGTTATGGCGCCCCCACCAAGGGTAAACACATAACCACTAGTAGATTTTGTCTCATCTGAATCAAAGATCCAGTTAGCATCACTGTATCCTTCTAGTACAGCGGGAAATCCATTATATTTAATACCGTAGTTCATAGTACCTCTCAAATATTTCAAAAAGTCTTCTTAATGCATTCCAATGATCATTGTTAGGATTATGACTATATCTGCTCAATCAACACACTGCATAAACTTTATCAGGTCTAGTAAAATTCATCAAATGCATTAAACTACCAATGATTTGAGCATAATAATTTTGAGAAACAGCTTCTCCATGATTCTTTTTCAATTGATTAGTAGAATCAAAAGGAGTGCTCACAGGTACCACGTCAAAATTTTCAAACTTTTTAACAATTTTTTTCACATAATGTCCTAGAGTTAAAATCAAGCCATCATTGTCTCTAATTATTTTTATGCCCAAAATAACACTTGCTTCACCCATATCTTTCATGTCAAAATTTAAAGACAAAATTTTTTTGGTCTCATTTACTATAGGGAAAAGTGTTCAAAACACACTTAAACTATGGCCAAAGTTGTCATAACACACCTAAACTTTGAGGGGGTCCTATGACCCCCCCCCCCGGACTTATTTTTTGTGTATTATTGATGCTTTTATATGGACAAAGTCACTCAAACTCAAACGAGTGTATGCAGGCGCTCCTAAAAAGTTAAAATCAGACGGGTCTTTTTTATTTTTCCACTTTTCAAAATTTCAAACCCAAAAAACTCTCCACGTCCCACTTGATTTCTACCCAAATCAGACGTGTAATCACTCAAATCATAGCATTTTGTTCTGCAAATCACTTTGAATCCCACTTAAACTAAGTTTAGCTTGCACTGTTCACCTTTGAAGGAGAGGAAGATTTGGGCTTCTAAATCTGATTTGGAAACTTGGCAACCTGGGAAGAAGATTCGAACCACCATTGTTGTCGGTCGAAGAAGCTATGATTTTTGATCTGATATAATTTTAAGCTAAATTGACTGGGTGTTCATCAGTCTGGCTGGAAACTTCAATACGTAGTTTTGGGCCAGTTCAAAATGATTTTATAAGGTTTTGTTTGAAAATTATGAAAGCTGACGCAACGAAGAAAACAATGAACTGGGTTATTCAACTTGGTGCTCTTTTGATCGAATTGCTCTCTGGTTTCTGTTGGTAGTTAAATCTCTTCTTTTTAAATAGAAATTTGGGGAAAGAAATTGTAAGAATCCAATCTTACCTCTTCAAACATAAAGAGAAGAAATTTAAACAGAAATTTGGGGAAGAATCCAATCTTACCTCAAAATTTGGGGAAGAACTCAATGGTGGAATACAAGTTCTACCTTTGTTGGAGTTTATATTTGGTGGATTTAATCAAAAATTGCTTAAAAGACGTTATTTAGACTTCCACATGGCAAATATAGACTGGTCCATTTAGTTTCTAGCTACTCATATGCGCACAAAGAGAGTAGGCTCACTTGCTTGTCCAGGCCACCATATAAAATCGTAAATAATACAAAAAAAAAAATAAGTCCATGCACACCGCAAAATTTAGGTATGTTATAGTAACTTTGGCCATAGTTTGAGTGTGTTTTGAACCCTTTTCCCTTTACTATATCAGAATTAGAACCAAAGATAAGCATGTGATCCACATAAAGACATATAATAACACAATGACTATCAACAAGTTTTGTATAAACACATTTGTCTACTTCAACAGAGGTAAATTCATTACTTAACAAAACTTGATCAAATCTTTCATGACATTGTTTCGGAGCTTGTTTTAAACCATATAATGACATTATTAATTTACAAACTTTATTTTCTTGACCACCTACTACACAACCTTCGGATTGCTCCATATAAATTTCCTCCTCTAAATCACCATTTAAAAATGCAGTTTTAACATCCATTTGGTGAATAAATAATTTGTGAATAGATGCAAATGCAAATAAAACACAAATAGAGGAAATTCTAGTCACCGGAGCATAAGTATCAAAATAATTAATATTTTGTTTTTGAGTAAAGCCTTCAGCAACAAGTCTAGCTTTATATTTATCAATGGAGCCATCAGAATTATATTTCCTTCTGAAGATCCATTTACAACCAATGGGTTTAGTTCCCGGGGTTAAATCAACTAATTCCCAAGTACTATTTTGTAAAATGGAGTTTATTTTAGATTTGATGGCTTCTTTTCAAGGAGATGCATGAGGTGAAGAAATTGCTTCAGAAAAAGTTAGGATCACTATCAACAATATAAGTCTAAAAATCATTACCAAAAGATTTTACTATCCTTGTTCTTTTACTTCTCCTCAAATCATCATTTTCAAAATCATTTTGGAAAAAAGGAACACTAGAAGTACTTTCTTTTTGGAAAGTAGGAACATGAGAAATATTATCACGTTTTAAAGGAAAAATATTCTCAAAGAACTCAGCACAAATTGTGAGAAAGTTGAGGTCCAAGGATATTGCTTCAGTCAAGGTGCAGTGGAATCACCGTCCGGTTGAGGAGGCCACTTGGAGACCGAGGCGGATATGCGAAGTAGATATCCTCAGTTGTTCGATAGTTCAGGTACCTCCTTTTCTCCACCTTTTCCCTTGTCACTCGAGGACGAGCGATTGTTTGATTGGTATCTGATGTAACGACCCATTTGGTCGTTTAGCACTTTTGAACTCGTTTTCGCTAAAATACCCTTTTCGTAGTTTTAAAGGGTATTCTTGGCTTGCGGGAATTGGTGGCACGGTGATTTAATTGGCGGGTACTTTTTGAAATATATTTATTTAATATGTGTGAAAAGTTTATTTATAGGAATATGAGTTTCCCACATATAAGGTCTAAGTTGGTAAATATAGTATTTGACGGAATGATTATATTTATTACAATGGTTAAGTGAGTAAGTAAATTGTAGAAATTATTGGGCTAAGTTATGGGGCTTAACCCACTTCTTATGACCCATATATATTAGAAGCTTAGGGTTTAAAAATAGTAAAATTTACTTGGCATAGGTTCCATTATTACCTATTTATGGAACATAACTAAACTTTTCAATAATTATATTTAGTAGCTAAAATATATCATATTTACTTCACATAGCTACCATGTTTTTACCACTCATCGATAACTTCCCACTCCCCTAAATTTAAGCAAAAAAAAAAAAAAAACGTGTCTCTCTCTTCATCCTAAATAGACGCCATTATTCACCATATCCATTACTTTCATCCAATTTCAAATCGGTTTTTCAATTATTCAACTTCCTTTTTTATCTCTAATTAACTACTCATTGATTTCTCTCACGTTTCAAATCTAATTCCCAAAATAAAGTAAGATTCTATACGATTTTTATTTTTTACCTTGTATTTAACCTATATTTTGGGTGTTTTTTTTTTTCGTTTGAATCGGGAATGCAAGTCTAAGTAAGTAACTATCAGTGTTTGTTCTTGGTTGTTTTTTCTTAGATTCAATTGGAATGACTAAAAAAGTTTGCTACTCCGATGAGAAATACGGGTATAGAACCCGAATGTGCGATTCCTAATTTTTCTTTGGGAATTTCTCAACATGAAACTTCCATTGCAGGCTCTTATGCTGAGAATCGTTCAAAAAGAATTAACGATCCTAGGCGTTGTAAGGAATATGTTGATTCGAAGAGTAAACAACAAGAAAATTTGAAAAATGTTTCTCAAATGGAGAAACAAAAGAAGAAAAAGGTTTGTGACAATGTTGTTAATGTTAAGGGCAAGAAAATTGCTAAAGCCAAACGTAATGTGGATGAGGATGATGATGAAAAGGTATATTTTTGTTGTATTTTCAGTATATTTAGTTCTTTTTTTTTTGTTCAGTTATTACAGATCTATTAATTAAACAGATTTATATTTTGTGTGCATTTTAAGTATATTTTTTACGTGTTTTTTTTACACTTGTTTCTTGATTATTTCGTGCGTATTTTTCTTCACCATAAACTGCAGATTTTTAAGATTTTTAAGTACATTCGATTATTTTTGTGTATATTTTGTTGTGACGTTATTACGGTGATTTTTAAGATTTTTAAGTACATTCGGTTATTATTTTGTTGACAGGTTATTTTGTGTATATTTTTAAGTACATTTAGTCAATATATGTTAATCATACGTGTTTTTTGGCATGTTGTTTCGGGTATCTAAATTTTTGGTTACCAAGCACCCTGTTTGTGGCACCATCTATGTGTAGATACACGAATGTTAATGTAATGCAAGATATTAGAGGCAAACTAACGGATCCACGGATGGATATGTTTAGGAATTCTTGTTTTGGTAAATATCTCGGAATGCGGCAATTGGATGTACAAGCACATGATTTTTCGGTGCTTTATGGTCAAAGAACTTAGGGGCAGTACATATAGGTGCTTTACATTTGAAATAAATGGTAAAGTTCTGCGTTTTGGCCTTAGAGAATTTGCACTGATCACTGGGCTAGATTGTGTATCTGATGAAAATGATTTTGTTTATGATAACTCAAAACCGAATAGGCTTATGGTGGACTATTTTGGTAGAAATCAGGAGAATCAATTGCCAGTTAAAAGACACGAGCTTATTGAGTGTTTCACAAGAAGATATGCAGGATGATAAAGGGGATGACGCGATCCAAGATGGCAATATTGTATTTCATAAATACATGGGTACATTGTGGTGAGCCGAACTCAACAAACATACCAAGGATCCATTTTGATGTTGTAGAGGACGGGAGATATAATGAGTATCCTTGGGGTAAAGATTCGTTTAGAGAGTTGGTTGTAAGCATCGGGGCGAGAAATATCTTTGGTTTTAAGAAATATTATAGGATTCATGGTTTGCCGCTTGCTATGCAAGTATGGTTGTATGAATGTTGCTCAAAAGTCCCGTCCACCATTGCAGTTAAGACGGGGAATTTAATTCCTAGAATTTTGAACTGGCGAACTACGGAAGGAAAACCAGAATTCAAGAAATTGATGGATGGCATGTTCAGAGACGATAAAAATCCGGTAAAACAGTCTTTTAACAGTTTTGTGTCTTTTACCATTTAACTGTTTTAATATGTTTGTTTTACATGCTATATTTTGATTATATTTTGTCTATATTTATGAAATAAGTCATTTGTGATCAATATATTTTGACTATATTTTCCTCATTTTTTTAGTATGTTACCAATGTAGATATATACGGTAATATAGTTTCTATATTTTGTTGTTCACAGTCCTGTAGATTTGAGGAAGTTGTGCCAACACCCCATGAGTTGGAAACTCTTAAATTGCCTCCTGTTGCACATGACATACCAGACGTCAAACATGGAGTTGATGGTGTACATGATACTGATTTGGTAGACGATGATTACGATGATTTTAGTACCACACCACCGCATCTGTCCAGTGGCAAACAGCAACAAAGGAGTGCCAATTCTGATTCCCCGCGAGGCAAGAAACGGACGCAGTTTCCAGTTTCTGTTCCTCCTTCCAGGAAACAACCATCACGGAAGGAATCTGGGATAAAAGGGACAAGGAAACAAGATGCACCTACAGCACCCCGAACAGATGAGTTTAACCTGATAAGGGAAGAGATTCGGATTTTCAAGAAAGAAGTAGGCGTTTTGTTTTCAATATGTTTTTTTTACTTCATATTGCTTGTGTCAAGTAATTAACGATTCTAATTCTATTTTTTATCTTTCAAAACGTAGGTGTTTGACTACATGGATAACTACTTCAAAAAGTTGTTAGATGCAATAAAGGGCAATCAAACACCAGATAAGGTAAAAATCAACACTAAAAATGGAAATTATTTACTTTTTAAGTTATTTTGATATATTTATTGGAAGACTTTATATTTTCTTTTGGAAAATTTTAAAGGTCGGCGACACAATGTTAAAAGCTGACTTACATAGTGATGGTGGGATTTATCAAGGCAATCAAAGTGGCGGTACAGTAAAGCTTTCAACCAAAGAGAATCAAGGTGGTGGTGCCACTTCCGCGCAGAGGAGTCATCCAGTGGTACTCATTTTTTCTTTCACTTTTCTATATTTGCAGTATATTATTCAAAGTGAAAATATTGGATTTTTAGCTGTGTTTTGTATTACCTATAGTGTATTTACATATATAGTTTTCACATGGTGATTTGTTAGTAGTGTCCTTTTTGATGTATCTATTTGTGCTATTTTTGTTATGATTGTGTTTATATATACTAGCAGTGCTATATTTGTTTTGGATTGATATTTTAATATTAGTTTTTCATATATGTTGTGGCTGTATTTTAATTGTATTTTGATTATTATGTTCACTGTTACTTATTCTGGTTTCTGTTTACTATATTTCAGACATATTTACCATATATTTTCTCTATATTTAACTGAAACTTTTAACTTTTAAAGCAGTACTATATATGTGTATATATGTATCTGTTTTGCTGATGCCTTTAAATTCATTTGAACCATGTTTTTATTGTTTTAGGTTGAGGGAGTTGGGTTGCCAATTAATGATCCGGTTTCTGTTGTTGATGTGGATAAAGAAACCGGAGTTAAAAGTGATGCACAAACAGATGGAGTGCCCATAACACCAATCCATTTAAATTTTGATATAAGTACTGAAATGTGGCTTTTAAGTACTGAAATGTCGTTTTGATAAGCAATAATTGACAAACACCCGGTCGTTTTTTCTTGTTTTTTATTTCGGGAATCTCGGCAAATCGGCGATATGGAGAATGCTAATCTAAATTTACCGCATCGAGGAAATGGTAGCGGACTTGCTAATCAAGCGCCCTTTAGCATGTGTTATTCCTCTCGGTCCTCCTCCGACTACCACGCGATGATCAAACCGATTTGTCAAGTTTAAGGACTCCTCAGAATGTGGACAATAACCCGGTAACCATGTCTCAGTGGATGATTCCTGATTCTCAGATACCAATCCAACTTGGAGCACAACCAACAACCGGACAAAGTTCAACTAATGAAACTTAACAACAAGTTGGAGTACAACCGATAGTTGGCCACGATTCAAGTGATGAAACCGGACAACAAGTTCCGTACAACCAAATGCGGGCCAAAGCTCAAGTGGTGAGGCCGCATTTTCAAACTCGAAAAATAGATCATTGTCCATCCGAGTCTTTGAGAAAGGAAACCAAGCAAATATAACTTTGTCCCCTTATTGTCCCAATTTTAGCTCGGCGGGTTCTTCTCGCAAAAATATCGATCCTTGCATTTATCGAAAAAACACCCATTTGTTGACCACCCTATAAATGCCCCGTTAGATACTTCGTTTCTTCAAGAATATCAAAAGTGGCTTGAGAACGATCTATTGAAATCGCATGACAAAAGGTACTTATTGTCACAACTTGTTTTTTTTATTTTGCCAGAATTCAATTATCAATAAACTTAACGTATGTTCTTTCCATTGTTGATATACAGGAAGCCAAATGAAAATCATTACAGAAAGAACAAGGAAGGACTCGATCTTGCGGATGCCGAACTTCGGTTTCATTTAGGCGTTACAACCGTAGCCGACAAAAACTGGTTCTACTTGTTATCTATGGATGGGCAACTTTGGACTGATGAGGTTTTGATATCTTTCTTCGCTTGTTATCTAATTTTTTTATGTTTTATAATAGAATTACAATGTGATGTATCTAGAGTATATTTTTTACAATATTTGACATATATTGTAAAAAATATATTTCAGGCATATTTACCATATATTTTCTCTATATTTAATCGAAACTTTTAACTTTTAAAGCAAAGACTATATATGTGTATATGTGTATCTCTGTTTCTTGATGCCTTTAAATTCATTTGAACCATGTTTTTATAGTTTTAAGTTGAGGAGTAGGTTGAGGTACTTATTGTCACAACTTGTATTTATAGAATATTGTCATCATTATACTTGCACTATATTTAATATACGAGACATTAATTTACTAGTTCGACGATCTTGTCCGGTATACGCATTGTATTTTTACTATATATAAGAGTATATTGCACTATATTTACTATATATACGGCAATATTTGTTTTGAACATAGTGTTGATTATAGTCAACCGAATTGATGTTTTACAAACATATTGATGTTATTTTCTACTACCTACGCAAGAAGGGGAAGTATCACAATAACGAACTATAGATTCACCAGCAGCGAACCGTATTTTCACACTTTAGTTGTCGAAATTTACAAATCTTGGGAAAACCTCGATTCATCCACATGTGTCGCCGATGAGAAGATGAGCGTGTGAGTACATTAACCACCAGTTGTTGGCTAATGTACCATGGTATATCGTTGACAACGTACTAATTCTTGTCAACATAAAAGAGGAAAATCTTGGATTTTGGTTGTGATATCATTCAGCGACAGTGCTCTCATCCAATGAAAAGATCATTCATTTTTCTACAAATTTTATATGTTTGTTTTTTTCTTATTTTTTCTTTTTACAAACGTGTCCATCTACGTATACAACTCATACCGAGTTACAGGCATGATCTTTTGTCGTTAGAGTCGGAGTGAAAATGTTGGCTACTCTAGTGACACACGATCTACAAATGTGATTTCTATGAGAAGAAGGCGGATATAGATTTTGCCACACATCCTTCTTACAGAAATAGAGAACAAACCGACAATTTTGACATTGTGAATGTAGACAATCTCCCGCAACAAGCTCCGTCTAGCATGTAAGAATCTCTTCCAATAAAAAACACAATAAATACATCTTTTTTTTCGTGGTTTTTTGATAAGTAAATTTTTTGATCATTTTTGTTCCGGGATTGTGGTGTGTATGTGGCCCCTTCGCCGAATACTTGAGCTCAAGTGCGGTCATCCCAACCGAATTCGATGCAAAGTTACTCCGTATGAGATACGGTGCCCTTTTATGCGACTATGCATGGGATAAGTCAAACAACAATGCGTCAAGTGATAACGGCGACCTCCAAGACCAATTAGACCGGCAGTTGATTATGATGCAGTTGATAAAGAGGATCTTGATTAGGCCACCAATTCATTTGTGTTTTTTCATTTTCATGTTGAACAATAGCATAGTTGGTTGCGACTTTTGTTGCTGTTTTTCATTTTGGACATATTGTTTCATGTGCGGCAATATTTTTTAGGATGATTAATATTGAACACCACCTTATGGTTTTTATATTGTTGTTTCTTTCAAGTATGTTATCTTTTCAATGCATAAATTCCATTTTCATTATCTGTGAAATGTATTAATTTAACAAAGTAGTATATATAACCATTTAAATACGGATATATATAAAATATAACTGAGATATATTCCATAAGATCATTTTAAAATTACGAGTTTGTTACAAAATTTAAAATTTCAACTAAATACACTTCAAATATATGTAAAATATATATCAAATATAGTTAACAAAAACTTTAATAAATATTATCTACCGGATCATACAAAATACAACTAAAATATAGCCAAAATATATACGAAATACAACTATTAAATCATAAATCCAAAACAAAAGGTCTAATAAGTTAACATAGAGTAGACTTTCCAAATACCATTTAACCACCAATATAGCATTACATTGAAAAACATCGGATGTTCAACGATGTGAAATACAATCATACTAGAACGATATGAATTCAAGATGAATTCATTTTTTATTTTTAATCTTGAAATTTAAAGTAGAATTGTCTTAACAAATAAAATCAAAATGGACTTATTTATTCTTCTTATTGAGCGGCGGATTATCACACGAACGCCTATTATGACCAAGACGTCCACATTTGCCGCACGAATTTTGCGTTTACCAATCATCAACTCCCGTAATGGCTTGTCCCTCTTCTTTTTGGCCTCCCGAGGGGTCTCTTATAGATCGGTGGCATAACAACTTCATCTAATATACTTTTAGGAACATTCCACTCGGTCTCATCGGGAAGAGGAACAACTGGCACATCATATGTGTTCACAACTGTTACCCTCATTCGTATTGATTTGTACTCGTTGATTGACAACATCTCTTGATACCGCCTCATCAGTGTTGTGAATGTATAGGTACCATTTTTTCTATTTGTGCAATTCCATCTACCAAACATCTTCCTCACTTCTTCAAGGAAATCAAAAATATGTAACTCTCTTGCAGCAACCAGTTTTCCATTAATACATTCGGCTATATTCGAAGTCATTGTCCATCCTCTATTAACGAGTGAATAAAGCCTAGACCATTTATCTCTTCCGGATCTTCTAGGTATCGTTTTACCCGAATATCAACATTCCCAATCTTCTCCATCAATTTATCGAACTCATCCTCAACAGTATGCTTTCGCTAGTGAATAAAATATAGGACTCGAACACCTCCTTTTTGTTGTGTATTGCTTTGTCACATTTTTCCACAAATGCCATACACAAGACCAAATGAGGAACGATGAGGATACACCTTAGAAAGCTAAGTGTATTATGCTTTCATGTCTATCGACACGACACACATATTTTGCCTAACACCATAAGCACCTTGAACAGATTCAAAGAACCACGTCCACGACTTATTATTCTCGAATCTATCACACCATACGCTAGTGGTAGGATATTACCTACAAAAATCGGTTTATATTTATATTATATTCAAAACATATTTCAACTCGAATTTGATCTCCTGCGTATTTTTAGCACCATCATTTATAAAACAACGAATATATTTACAATATATTTACCTCATATTTACTGAGTGTATTTCATCATATAATATTCACAAATTTACACCAAAGAATACATCAGTATGTTTTTAGCGACTTTATTTGCGAATCAATATGCATAATGTTGTATTTATAAAAAAAAACATTCGTAGAATAGAATTACACACATACTGCTCCATCCAAAGTACTTCGCCGACACAAATGTACCATTATACGTTGATTTAAGGTGTGCACCATCCACTACAACTATTGGTCTACAACACTCGAATCCCTTTATGAATGCTTTGAGTGCTACAAACAAATACATAAACTCATTTTACGGTGATTTATGCATTTTAACGAGCGATCCAGATACGTTTTATCAAGTATGTATATATATGCGCAACTTCTTGTATGAATCAATGCCGGATCACCTCTGAAATCTTTTATAGCCTTCTCTCTCTAGCTCTCCATTGCCATCATATAAGAAACATCTACGCCGAATTCATTCTTAACATCATCTATTATATCCCAGTGTGACCTTCCTTTAATGGTTAGTTATTTTCGCCTTCACAACCGCTTCTCCAATAAACCAACTTGTTGCACCTCGCCTTTGTGAATACACCTTGTCCTTGAACGGACATGTATGTTCGTCATCGAAAGCTCTAACCCCTGAACATTTCGGAATCCCCAATTCTCGACGCTCCGAATTTCCATTTACATTCGGCGACCGGCACGCCGAGTGTAGCTACATAATACAATTCAAATAGTACATATTGAATCAATTAAATACGGTATAAATATATAAAAAAAATATATCGAGAATATATTGCATCAAACATTTTTAAAATTAACGATTATGCTAAATAAGTTAACGAGATCATATAAATACGGTACAAATATAACAAAAATACATACGCACTTTCGATACCGAATACATTTAGAAAATCATACCTTATAGCATTCGATCTCTTCCGTTTTGAAATTGAATCTTTCACGAATTGCGTATTTCGTCATCGCAATTTTCAAAGTTTCCTTATCCTGGTAAATTTGATCGACAAAAACTCCTTTCGGGCTCGGTTTCGAAATTATCAAATTGTTATCATTCCCAAACAAAACAACAAGTGTTTACGGTAGAATCACAAACTTTCATATCATCCCGATTCTCGCTATATCCAATTTGCGACATCATCTCCAATAATACGATTACCGGTTGCAATCCTCAACATCCAAATCATGAATACTAACGCACATTAGATACATCCCAAAACTACGTTTTCTCTCTTAAGCTCAACGTACACACGAACTCCCATATCGTTGTGTATTTCAATTGGTTGAAAATCGCCTTCAACAGTATATTTTATTGAAATAGTTTTCCTAACAGTATCCACGCCTAATTGATTTATAATCGTACAAACTAACTCATCGTAATTGCAATTATCAATGAACACAACAGCATCAATTTTGTAATTCACAAAACAGTTCTGATCGTTCCAAAAACCAGAATGACGGATCAATGCAATTCGCTTGTCATTATCACTCGTTGTTTTCGAATACGGACAATGTGTTAAATTCAATTTAGCTAAAACAATTTCGGAAAAGACGAACAAAAAAAAAAAAAAGTTTGCGATGAAAAATCGTTACCTCGATTATGAACTCAACTTGATGAAATCAAATATATATTCGTCGTGATAATCAAGCTATGTTCCTTTGTTTTGATATTGTTATTTTTCAAAGGTTTTTCAACCTTTTTATTTTTAGTTAAAAATATGATTGTCTTGTTTGAATTCAAATTTTTTTGAATTTGTTAGTTGTTTGAATGAGATATGGAATCGATATGGAATGGGAGGATATTTGCGTGAATCGAGGGAACAATATAACCGATTCTAATTAAAATTGAAACAGATTTTGTTTCCATAAATATAACACTCGGTAAAACTCGCGTACGTATTTCCGCTATATTTATGCTATATTTTGGTATACCCGACTACTAGATAAATATAGGCTCCTCTAGTTACGAATTGTAAATATAGAATATGTAGTTATAGGTTGTTAGAAAGAGTTAAAAGGTAGCTGTTTGTGAAAATTTTACTTAAAAATAATTCATTGACTGTGGGCATGAAAAATAAATAGAAGAGAAACAACTTTGACGTAGGGGACGGCAAAAACGGTTTCTTCGTGGACCTAAAACTTTTATAGAAAACAGGTAGAGTTCTTTTACCTTTTGTTTTAGTATTCTCTTATGAATGTAATCATTAGGTAGTGATGACTGAAATGCTTAATAATTAAATTAAGCAAAGGTTTGGATATTGAATTATGCGTACGCCTTCAAATTCTTGAATTATGCATCTGCTATTCCCCTGGTTACCAGCACGTTGATTTTGCTGATCCTTAGGCCCTTCAACTTTTATTATATTAGGTATATGACATTGATTATTAGGATATTGAATTATACGTAAGCCTTCAAATTCTTGGTATTTGAGTTGTGGAAAGTGAGATTTCAATCCTAAGATAAGATGTTCGGGTAAAGAAAGATTTTGACCTCTAGTCTTAAGAAATGAAAATTAATGATGAAAGTGACTAATTTTCTGGATAAATAACCCTTAGGTTATGGGTGATATAATTTTCTAATAAAATTTCAGTTTTGCCTTTGTAGGCCCGTGGTCATTTTTTAGGTCATTTTTGGGTTTTGAATATAAATATAGCAATATGGGTGTCTTTAGATTCATATTCTAACGTAGATCACATATTTGATAGATTTCGATCATTCAGAAGCTCTACGCAAATGGAAGGCATTAGTTTGATTGTTCGTGACACCCGCTCGGCATTGAGGTAGGTTACGGTCTACTTTAGTTAGACTCTGATTAGAGAATCGTATGTAGTTGTAGAAAGTGATGGGGATAGCATGATAGGCTTTCGGGCATGAAGTGGAGGTGAATTCCAATTAGGTTGGCTCTGTCAGCTGTTATGTGGGCTCGTCCCCTTATGTGTTTTTTTCTGTGATTATCGCCTGTTTGTATCTCTGTCACATACTAGCTCACTCATTACATGAAAAGGGAACGGGAATTTTGATAATTGAACAGTGGACAGTAATATGACTTGTATTTGTTGAGTCTATATTGGTGATATTGTTGAGACTGATATCATGCACGATATGCCTTCCATATTATTCTTGTGATGATGGTGAGGTAATTGATTGAGAGATTCTGAGGTCTTTGCCGGAGATTAAGAGTGTCAGAGAGACTCCAAGGTCTTTGACGGAGATTGAGAGTGATTGATAGCCTCCTGGCGCCGTTACCGGGGAACACGGTTTTGAAATTACTAAATAGTGTTTGCTTTGATTGAATTCTTTTGCTTACTCCATCACACCTTGTTTGCTACTCTGTGTAAACTAGGTGAACATGAATCAGAATCAACAAAATCAACGTGCTGGTAAGCAGGGGAATCGATTGAATAATCAGGCGAATGAATCAGATGATGAGAATGTTTTCGCTGATCTTGTTCCAGAGGAGGACTATGCATCTGCTATTGTTCATCCTCGAGTTGGAGCTGCTAGTGTGAAAATTGACTCCTCTCTATACTAGTTGTTGAAGCTTGAGGGATACTTTCGGAACTCTACCGAGAATGACCCTCAACGTCATTTGCAGAATTTTGTGGATGTGTGTGCTAATCACATCCAAAACAACATTTCACAAGATGCTATTCAGCTGAGGCTATTCAAATATTCCTTAGCTGGAGATGCAAGAACATGGTTTGAGAAAGAAATTTGTTAGCAAATTCGATTACTACATAGGCGGAGATGGTGGCGTGCTTTCTCAAGAAATGGTACCCCTCCTAGCAAGAAGGTAAAATTCGTGACAAGATCTATGAATTTAAGCGACGACCAGGGGAACAATATATGAAGCTTAGGAGAGATTCAAGGAGTATTTGCGAAAAGTTCCGAATCATGGTTTTTCGGAGCACATATTAATGGAGAAATTCTACTGAGGGCTAGATCCAGTGACGCAGTCAGTTGCTAATAATGCAGCTGATGGTTGTTTCATGAACAAATCTTATAGATGAGTGACCAACATACTTGACAAGCTGACTACTCACAATCAGGCTTGGCACTCAAACAATGCTGATGTTGTACCTTACGGTAGTGCTATGATCCAGAATATGGTAAAGGAGAATCTAGATACCCAACAAACATTGGCAGAGCTTGCAACAAATATTTCCTTGCTAACAAAGAAGTTTGATGAAACCCAGATTAAGAAGGTAAATGTTTGTGAGGATGATATAGTTATGCCAAAAGGGATGTACCAGACTCAAGATGGTCCGTTTCATGATGGGCCTCCTATGCGGGTTGAAGATGCTAACTATGTGAATAACTCTCGAGGGGTTATCAAAGACGGAACTACCAAGGTGGTTACCAAAATCAGAATCAATGGAGACCTCAGCAAGGTCAAGGTGCTTATAACAACTCGGGGAACTACAACAATAATTATGGTGGTGCGAACCAAGGGAGCTACAACAACAGTAACAATTTTGGGAACAAGAGTTCCAATCCTTATATACCACCGAAAGGGCAATCAACAGAGCAAGGTAGTTCGAAGGTTGAAGCAATGCTTGAGAAGATTCTGGCAAATCAATCTAAGTCTGAGAGGACTTTATCGGGGTAGACGAGAGATGGTGGGTTCCCATACGGTGGCTATTCAGAAGCTTGAGTCACAGATGAGGGATATTTCTAGAGAGTAGCACCCTCCTAAAAAGGGAGGACTTCCGAGTGACACTATTCCGAATTCGAAGAATGGGGGAGGCGGTGTAGACCGTGTGTTTGCCATCACTACTAGGAGTGGTAAAATACTCCAAGGGGATGATAAGAAGGTTGTTGATCTTGAGCCGATAGATGAAGAGGAAGAGGTGCAGTCTGAAGCACCAATTATTGTTGATGAGAATCCTACTGACAAGAAGGTTGTTGATATTCCAAAGATTGTGAAGGAGGCTGATGACACGAGCAAGTAGACTGTGAAAGGGGCTCTCCGCCCTTTGACTCAGCTTTTCAAGTCTAAACCTCCCTTTCCTCAGAGGTTGGTAAAGAAGAAGGAGGATGCTAAGTTCGAGAAGTTTTATGATCAGTTGAAGCAGTTATCTCTTAATTTTCCCTTCTTGGAAGCTGTCAAGAAGATGCCCGGTTTTGCTAAATATTTGAAGGACCTGGACCCAAGAAGAAAATGGTTCAACATGAAACCGTGAGTTTGACTCACACTGTGAGTTCCATCATCTCAACTACTACTGTTCAGAAAAAGGGTGATCCTGGGGCATTCACCATTCCTTGTTCTATTGGGCACCATGATTTTGCTCGTGCTTTGTGTGATAATGGGGCGAGTATTAATTTGATGCCACTTGCTATATACAAGCAATCAGGTTTGGGGATGCCAAGGCCAACTACTATGAGGTTACAAATGGCTGATAGGTCTATAAAAAGGCTTGTTGGTGTGGTTGATGATGTGTTTGTGCGGGTTGGTGAATTTATGTTACTCGCTGATTTTGTGATTCTTGACTGTGCTGTTGATTGGGACATTACTATTATTCTGGGGAGACCTTTCCTTGCTACAGGGAGAGCTTTGATGGATTCGGAGAAAAATGAAATCAAGTTCCGAGTCAACGATGAAGAAGTTACTTTTCAGGCTAGCAAGGGGATGAAGTTACCAAGTGCTTACGAGAGCATTTCGGTAATTGATTCATTTGATGTTGTTGATGAAGCGGTGGAGTTCAAGATGGAAGAAGAAAGTTTGGGTGAAGCTCTTGCTGGTATTCTTGTAAATTTTGATGCTGAAGACATGGAGGGCTATGTGGAGACGATTAATTTACTTCTTGGGTTGGGTTCATATTCCTACCACCCAAAGAAGCTAAATCTTGATCTGAAAAATAGAACAACTCCTCCAGCAAAGCCATCGATCATTGAGCCACCTAAGTTGGAGCTTAAGCAGCTCCCATCACATTTGAAGTATGAGTTCCTTGGTCCGAACAATACATTGCCAGTGATTGTTTCAGCCCTCCTGACTGAAGAGCAGATTCTACGACTTTTGGAGGTATTGCGTGAATATAGGCGTGCTATTAGTTGGACCATTACAGACAATCGGGGTATCCCATCTGAGATGCAGCGTGAGCATAAAATCCAGTTGGAGGAGGATAGCAAGCCGAGTGTAGAGCATCAGAGGAGACTGAACGAGAATATGCAAGAGGTCGTCAAGAAAGAGATCATCAAATGGTTAGATGCGGGAGTGGTTTACCCGATTGCTGATAGTAAATGGGTGAGCCCAGTCAATGTGTTCCTAAGAAGGGCGGCATCACTGTTGTGCTGAATGCAAAGAATGAGTTGATCCCAACTAGAACTGTCATCGGATGGAGAGTTTGCATGGACTATCGCAAGCTCAACACAGCCACATGCAAGGACCATTTCCCTATGCCTTTTATTGATCAAATGCTTGATCGGCTAGCGGGGCGTTCTTACTATTGCTTCCTTGATGGGTATTTAGGATATAATAAGATCAACATTGCATTGGAAGATCAAGAACAGACGACGTTTACTTGTCTTTATGGGACGTTTGCATTCAGCTGGATGCCTTTTGGGTTGTGTAATGCTCCAGCCACTTTTCAGAGGTGCATGATGTCAATCTTTTCTGACATGGTAGAGGACTATTTGGAAGTGTTCATGGATGACTTCTCTGTTGTGGGTGATTCGTTTGATGATTGTCTTGGCCATCTGGGTCAAGTGCTGAAAAGATGTGAAGAGACAAATCTCGTGCTAAATTGGGAGAAGTGCCACTTTATGGTGAAGGAAGGGATCGTCCTCGGTCACAAAATCTCTGAAAAGGGAATTGAGGTCGATCAAGCGAAAATAGATGTGATTGCAAAACTTCCTCCACCTATCTCTGTCAAAGGTGTCCGAAGTTTCTTGGGACATGCTGGGTTCTACAGGCGCTTCATCAAAGATTTCTCCAAGATTGCTAACCCGATGTGCAAGCTTCTTGAAAAAGAGGCTAAGTTTGTGTTTGATGATAAGTGTCGGAAGGCGTTTGATGAGTTAAAAGAGCGTCTCACTACTGCTCCTATTATTGTTGCTCCTGATTGGTCCTTGCCCTTTGAATTGATGTGTGATGCTAGTGGTTTCGCAATAGGTGTTGTGCTTGGCAGAGGCACAATAAAATTATGCACCCGATCTATTATGCAAGCAGAACACTGAATGCTGCCCAGATGAATTACACAGTGACGGAGCAAGAGCTGCTTGCCATTGTGTTTGCTTTTGAGAAGTTTCGGGCCTATTTGTTGGGGTCCAAAGTCGTGGTATACACTGATCATGCAGCATTGAGATACCTTATGGCAAAGAAGGAAGCAAAGCCGCGACTGATCCGATGGGTACTATTGTTGCAAGAGTTTGATTTTGAGGTGAAGGATCGCAAGGGCACCGAGAATCAGGTTGCTGACCATCTCTCTCGGCTTGAAGAAGTTAGGAGACCTTCTGATGAGCTAGATATAGATGATGCTTTTCCAGATGAGAGGGTGTTGGCTGTGTCAATGGAGGTAGCACCGTGGTATGCTGACATTGCCAATTATTTGGTAACAGGCATAGTTCCAGAAGATATCAAAGCTTACCAAAAGAAGAAGTTCTTGCGGGATTCTCGGCAATACTATTGGGACGAGCCTTATTTGTTCCGAACATGCGCTGACAACATCATTCGGCGTTGTGTTCCCGAAAGTGAAGTGATGGCGATTCTAAAGGCGTGCCATGACTCTCCTGTTGGGGGTCATCATAGTGGTAACCGGACTGCGGCTAAGGTACTTGAATGCGGTTATTACTGGCCGACCATCTTTCATGATGCTAATCTATTGGTGCGGTCTTGTGATCAATGTCAGAGGCAAGGGAATATAGGCAAAAGGCAAGAGATGCCTATGAATTTTGTTATGGAGGTAGAAGTGTTCGATGTTCGAGGGATTGACTTTATGGGACCCTTTGTGAGTTCGGGTGGCATGAAATACATCTTGGTTGTTGTGGATTATGTGTCAAAATAGGTAGAAGCGGTGGCTTTACCTAATAACGAGGCCAAGAGTGTCATGGGGTTCCTAGAAGAACATATTTACTCGCTTTGGTACTCCGAGGGCTATAATCAGCGATGGTGGATCCCACTTTTGTAATAGAGCTTTCGCGGGATTGATGGAGAAATATGGTGTAAAACATAGGGTGGCAACACCTTATCATCCTCAGACAAGTGGGCAAGTTGAAGTATCCAATCGGGAGATCAAGAGTATTCTAGCTAAAACGGTGAATGCAAATAGAACTGATTGGGCCCGCAAGCTCGATGATGCTCTATGGGCATACCGGACTGCTTTCAAGACTCCGATTGGGACTTCACCCTTCAAGCTTGTGTTCGGAAAAGCTTGTCACTTGCCGGTTGAACTTGAGCACAAGGCTATGTGGGCTTTGAAGAAATTGAATATGGATTGGGAAGAAGCGACCAAGCTCAGGTTGTTTCAACTAAATGAGATGGATGAGTTTCGGTACCAGGCATATGAGAGTGCAACACTATATAAAGAGAGGATGAAGCAATATCATGACAAGAAAATCCTGAAGCGAGAGTTCTACAAGGGTGATCCTGTCTTACTATTTAAATCTCGGTTGAAGTTGCTACGGGTAAGCTAAAATCAAGGTGGTCGATCCGTTTGAGGTGGTAGGTGTTTCACCCTATGGAGCGATTGAGTTGAAGTCCGGAGATGGAACTCGGACATTTAAGGTGAATGGGTAGAGGTTGAAGCACTATCACGGGATGGTTTCGGAAGATAGAATTGTTGACCGATACCGGTTGAAGCACCTCGGAACGAACAATGATTTGGTGTACGCAGATAAGGAGTGAATGGCTACCACCGTCGTGCCGCGACGTTAAATCAAGCGCTTCTTGGGAGGCAACCCAAGTGTAATGTTTATTTTCTTTTTTGTTTTTGTTTGCAGCATATAGGGTAATGTTTGTTTTGGTGCAGGATGCAAAGGGTAGAAACTGGAGATGATCTACGCCAGAATCTACGGTCCGTATAAAACATACGGTCCGTAGATGGAAGCGTAGATTGAAGAAGAAAAAAATGGTTCTCTGTTAATGATCTACGCCAGAATCTACGGTCCGTATAAAACATACGGTCCGTAGATGGAAGCGTAGAACATGAGTCAGGTAAAAGCTCTTTCTGTCCTTGATTTACGCCATAACATACGGACCGTATAATTTATACGGACCGTGAAAAGAAGCGTAAACCAAGGATCGTCAGATCAATTCACCGTCGCAGATCTACGCCCCGTGTAATTTTTACGGGCATAGATTGACAAAATAAAAAGGCCAGGTAAGTTAAAAAAAAAGCGGCGGCTAAAGTATTAAAAAAATACAAACGCGGTTTATTTTTTTTGCTTCAACTTCAAATCCCCACATCATCCGTTTCTTCCTTCTCTAAAACAAACATCACATCCCTCCAATTACCAAATCACATCCCTAAATTCACTCCCTATAATCCCCCCGCTACCAAATCACATACCTAAAAACACTTCCCACATATAATCAACAAACCCCTCACCACCATACCCAAGAACACAACCCTCCTCACCCGAAACAGTTGAAGCAAGAAGCAAAAGGCATTTTTTTATTTCTTTCCTACTAATATTCTTCTTACGAGGTTTAATTAATCTCTCATATCTTCATATTTTGTTAATGCTCTCATACCTAGTTATGATCTCATGTGTGATTTCTCTCAAATACCTTAATGTGTGATTTCTGGGATTCTTATTGTATGGGGTATAGAACTTGAAATTAGATAGGGCGGGGATTTGGTTGTGTTGTGCTGAACATTGGACTCATGGGAAACGAGAAATCGAAAACCCCATTGGGTCGGTGGGCATTTCGAGTGTATATGTCTTAATTGATATAACAATTCGTTATGCCCACCAACTGTCCGATAAAATGCTTGAATGAGAAAAAAGAGTAGATTGGGGTGAAGTCTGAGTAACCCCGACATGATACGAGCAAAATAATAGGAATCCATGTCTAAGAACAAGTTTTGAATGCATAGGGTCAGGGAGAAGCCTGGTAACTGATTACAGAGAAAAGTATATATACGGACAAATTTACGGACCGTAGAAATTCTACGGACCGTAAATTTGTGTCGTATATATACCATGTGCATTGAGTCTCTCTGTTCCTGTTTTACGACATAACTTACGGACCGTATAAATTTTACGGACCGTAACTTGTGTCGTAAAACAGTTGCTTCAGTTCCCAAATTTCCTGTCCCAAATCTACGAGGAGTTTTACGGACCGTAAAAAATATACGGACCGTATAACTCCACCGTAAAATCTCCATGAACAAGCATGTCATTCTGTCACCTATCTACGGTCTCCTTTACGGACCGTATGTTTTTCACGGTCCGTATATATATATAAATAAAAAAATAAAAAAATAAAAAGGGGGTTTGTGTTTGTATATTATCATCCTTGTCTACATGTTCATTATTATAGATACTAATATGTAGTCCACAGGTATGGCTAAACACAGAGGTCGTGCCCGGGGCACGGAGAGGACGGGGCCGAGGGCGAGGTCGGACCCAAGTCAGAACTAGGCTACGTGATGAAGACCGATGAAGACCAGCTCCTGTCGCACGAAACACAAGGCCGCGAAGAGCAGCCCAAACTCCGGCAAATCCCCCGTCTGATAAGGGGACCAGCAGTGATGGGGAGCACTCATCAAGCTCTCCTGACCTGTCTAGTCGAGAGGAGGCGACTAATGCGCCGGAAGAGTCTGATGCTGAAGAGGCGGCACGCCTAAATGAGAACAGAATGAAGGAGAGGTCTGAACATGCTATTAGGTTCTCGGTCCAAGGCTCGAAAGAAATATATGATAAAGGGCTGGAGCCAAAGGAAGGAGGACAGGGTTTTCGCCGGAACATCTATGAGGAGAGGCGGATCAGTTTCGAAGGGTTGGAACATTTCCCAAACATACAGGCTATCATCGATCACCATGGATGGGGATTCCTTAGCCAGCCACCCGGCACATATATACCCTCTATTGTGAGAGAGTTTTACGCCAACTATGCGGCGGAGATAAACAACAGGTACAAGCCAGCCCAACAAGCAAAGACAGTTATACGCCTCCAAAAGGTGACTATTAGAGGTGTAAGGATTGACTTCTCCAGCAAGGCCATCAACCGATTCTATTTCGGGGACAACTATGAACCGCCAGAAAACACTGATGAGTTAGACTATAGATTGGCGGGGAACAAGACTGATATGATGAAAGAAGTACCGTGGGTGGCCTCGGTGATTGCTAGAGGGAATCCAGTTTGGCGCACCAAGTCTAGTGCACCGATAAAAAAGAAAGATCTTTCAGTGGAGGCACAATTCTGGTGGAGTGTCCTAATGCACAGACTACAACCAACTCAGACAGATAATCAGCTCACTATAAGCCAGGCGATTCTAGTGGCTTCCATCATGTCCCGGTATGCAATTGATATAGGGAAATTGATAGCCGATGAGGTTCGAATGCGGGCAACTCAGCCTGGCCTTTCGTTGGTCTTCCCGTGCTTGATTACGGCCCTTTGTCTGAAGGCTGACATCCAGAAGTTTCCATACTGGGACCATGAGTTTGAGGCAAAACACATCTACAGTGTGCTAAAGAGCCAAGATAAAGAGGTTAAGGATAAGTTGGCAGCAGCCCGAGGCGGTGTGGCAGCCCCAGAATTTGTGCGATATGAGTCTGACCAGAATGAGGATGAGGGCACGACATTAGAGGAGACCCCAGAGGGTCTTGAGACCGCCGCCACGACAGTACCAGCTCCTACAGCGGTTCCCGAGTCATCGTCGGGCCCCACCTCATCCGTAGCCCCTGAGGTTGCTACTGAGCCGGTCCCCACGACTGCCCCACCTGCTACCAGAGTCACCTCCACATCTACAGCACTTCCTGGAGGTGTAATGATTCCATTTAACAGACAAAACTTCCATGACTCATATGTAAAGGCGGACAGAGCCGATCGACAGATCACTAGCCTATTAGGGGAGTTGGAGGAAGTTATAGCACGGGCAGTTCGGAAGGAGATGGAGCCGCTACAGGAGTCCCTTACCCAGTCACACCGTCAAATTCACTCCAGAATTGATGGTATTGAGAGGCGAGTACTTGAGTTGGAGAAGGTATCGTCGTCAGCAGACTTGAAAGCAGTGAAGAAAGATATTACTCAGCTGAAGGACGACGTCCTTGCGCTTCAGGTAAAGGAGGGGGGAGTGTTTGAAAATCCCCCTCAATCAGCTATGCCGATTGACTTGGCATCTTTGGTGCCAGTGGTGCGACTTTCAAAAGAGGAGTCCTCAGCCCAAGATAGAGGCAAGAGGCCGAGATCAGAGGAAGATAATGAAGGGGTCGACCTAGTGGAGTTAGAAGAGCGCCAGCTGAGGCATGCCACGCGGCGATCTATGGTTGATTTCCACTACACAGGGGCATCGAGCAGTTTGGATCCCCCTGTTGAGCAGACGGTACCTAGCATTAAGGTACCAGAGGAGGTCGGGACTTTTGTTCCACCAGCGGACCCCTTCGCGGACTCGGACGGCCTCCCCAAGACCTAGCATAGTTGACCCAGCACCCACCGATACTGATGCAGTGGGGGCACAGCAGGAGGAGCATCGCACATAGTGTGCCTCAGGTAGTCCTATCCCTTGTCTTGTCTATGCTTACGTTGATGCACTGAGGGCAGTGCATGATTCTTTAGTTGGGGGTGGGACTATTTGATAGTATTGTAGTGTAAATATGTGTTTAGGAACCCCCTCGGCTTTTCTTTGCCAGAGTTCTTTTCCTGAGGGGGATTTTATTTTGTTGAAACTGACATGTTTAGGATGTTGCTTAGGTTGAGTAGAGTAGTTTTGACTTATTTGGTGTTACTCTGTAAATGATGGCATGTTGTTATGGTTTGTTCGAAATGTTGGACCCCTCGAAAATTTCAAAAATGCATACTTAGAATAGTTATTGGTTGACATGATTGATTCTTTATATGACATTACAATTGTTGGGGTATTGTGTGTGATGAATGACTACTTAGGAGGGCACAAGTGTAAAAGTAATTGTCCTTATGCCAATGTGTGTGTGAGTTGCTAGTTTGATTCTGTTTATGCATGTATAATCCAGAACTTGCCCGGTTGGTCGTGTTTGAAATCCGAAAGTTAGTTTGGTTGTGAGATGATCTTAGGCTTTCTTTGTGTAAATAGTCACTTTGCCTAAATAAGCCTTACCAAAAGTTGAAATATCCCTAGTTTCCCTTTTTGAGCCTTTTGACCTTTTTCTTGGCTAGCCAATTATGAAACCTTACCCATTGTGAAATTAATCCATCTTCGCACCCGTTCCCTCCTTGATGCTACTAGATAGATGAGGCAAAATGCCTAAGTTGGGGGTGAATTAAATGTGGAGTAAATGTTAAAAACATAAGTTTGGGGGTGGTGGAGTTTGCTAGTAGAGATTCGATGTGGTAGTTGCTTATATAAAAAAAAAAAAAAAAAAAAAAAAAAGATAGAAAAATCGAAAAATTGTAACACAAAAAGATTGTAAGTTGGTTAGGAATAAAACCACATCGAGGTCGAAAACTTGAAAGAAAATAAAGGGGTTGGAAAGAAAAGAGGTGAATTAAGGTGAAGAGATGTTGTAGTGTTCAAGGAGGGTGAGTCACTAATATCCAAAAAGTATCCTACCCATCCCTAAGCCTACATTACAAGCCAAAACAAGTCCTAATGTGATCACAACCGAACGAGCCTAGGATGAAAACATAGAAAATAAGGGCAAGCCTATGGTATTTGCATGTGTAGATATGAATTTCTTTGTGAGTGTGAGTGTTTTTCTCTTCTCTTTCATCTTCGTCCCATTCTTGTTGTATATATGTGTGTTGGGACATTCTTTGGTCTATGTGAGGGCATAAGGATGAGAATTGAGCAAAATAAAGTGACCGCCTAAAGTAGCGTTTGTGTGCATCATAATATATTCGATAATGTAATGTCATGCATTGAAGCTTCATTGTTAGTCATAACGTTCTTGGGTTGTGCATATGGTTTAAAATAGAAAAATGGGGTGGTCCTTGGAAGAAAAACGTGCATGCCAGGAGTTCAGAGTCAAAACCAATGTAGACATCATTACTCTGCGATATCTAAGTGGTAGATTGAGTCATTGTGTTGTGCGACTTGCTTGAGGACAAGCAAAGACTTTAAGTTGGGGGTGTTGATGTGCCGTGAAATTATGGCACATTCGATGCTTTGGCTATAAGTTTTACTTGTTTTTGAGCAAGTCTTGGTCTTTTTGATGTGTTTGTGACATGTTGCAGATGTTTAACGTATTTCGGGAGCAAGTCGTGGAAATGGAGTAAAAAGATGTTCAAAGAAAGAAAAATAACTGAAGCCTGATTTATACGGAGGAACATACGGACCGTAGAATATTCACGGTCCGTAAATGCCATCGTGGATGCTTAACAGTAAGGCCTCAGACCTGAAGAGGAAGTCCGGAACGAAAGTACGGACCGTATATTATTTACGGTCCGTAAATCTCACCGTAGGTTGGTTCCAGAGAAGTCTTAAAGAGAAGAGGATTTTACGGACGGAGTTATACGGACCGTATAATATTTACGGTCCGTAAAAGTGGATCGTACATCGACAAGCGGAGAAGATTTTACGGAGAACTGTCACTGATTCTACGGACCGTATAAAATGTACGGTCCGTACATTGGTCCGTCGGGGGCAATTTTGTCAATCTTATTTTGCACGACTTTGACTCTTATAAATACCTTATTTAGGTTTCTTGTACATGACATTACTACAGAATTCAGTTTTTATTTCCTTAGCACTAATTTCTCATAGTTTTGGAAGTCTTTTGGGGATTACAAACAATTGCAATTAATTTCTCTTCAATTCCAAGCAATCAATTGTAAGCATTATGATCTCCATTATTTCTTATTGTTCTTCTTCCTCTATGAGTAGCTAAATTCCCTTACTAGGGTTGTGAACCCAATTGATGGGTGTTTTGTGATTGGGTTTGTGATTGATATACACATAATGGATTATTAGGGTTTATTTATTCTTCATTCTTCATTCATAATTAATGGTTGCAAACATTGATTAAAGCCATAAACCTTGATTTATTTGGGAAAATAATTAGGGTTGGTAAGAATAAATAACAAGGACTCAAAGCTTTAAACTTTGTTTAATAAATTCACTTAGGAATAAGAAGAATTTACTTGGCATGATTAATCGTTCTTCATAGTTACTTTCTTATATTTGGGAAAATCATAGAAAGAGATAATCTTTATTTATTGGGAAATAGTAGAGATTCATATAGAGATTAAGTGCATTCATATAATGATCCATTAGAAGTATATCAAGATCAATACCCATGATCATACTACTTATCTAACGCAAGTAGGACACAACCTTAGTTTCTTTTACCATAAATTACCACCAAAGCAATTAGTTAGAGCAATTAGTCATAAAAAACCAACTTTTACCAAAATCATCGGATTAAGACATTAGGGAACTATATCTATCTTCGGGTGAGCTACTTGGTCATTCGTGGGCCATGTGCTACTTGTTAGTTTCAAGGACCTTCTTTATTTGTTTCTGTTTTTTATTCGACAGACAATATGTAGCCTTCGAATATTTTCAGACTTGTATTCCGGACTACGTTTAGTGCTGTTGTACCCTTTGACCAGATTTTGGGGATGTTGTGACATTTCTAGTGATGATAAGTATTTAAGACTTGATAACTTCTTCTTCTTTAATTTTTCGCTTATTTAACTTGTTATTGAAAATGTGGTTCGCCTACTCAGAGGGATAGTGAAGGTGCCACCACGACTCACGAATCGGGTCGTGACAAGTTGGTATCAGAGCTTCTAGGTTAATTGGTCTAATGAGTACAAGAGCAATGTCTAGTAGAGTCTCGCGGATTGGTACGTAGACGTCCGTACCCATCCTCGAGAGGCTATAGGACATCTAGGAAACACTCTACTTCTTTCTCTCTTTTCGTGCTAGTTCAATCCGATTGGTATCTAGTTCATTCTTTTCGTGCGAGATTGTTCAGATTGGTATCTTAACCTCGTTTCTATGTTCTCTCACAGATGGTGAGGATGCGATCGACCGCTATTAGAGGCCAAGAGCCTGCACCTGCACCCTCACCCGTATCCATACTCGTTGCCCGAGCAGCTGTCCGTGGGCCAGGGGACGTCGCAGAGGACGTGGAAGGGGCAGAGGCCGTGCAGCTATTCCAGATAGGGACCAAGCACCAGTACCTGCTCAAGACCCTGACAGAGAGTTGACTCCGGAGCTTGAGGACATTTCGAAGGAGAAGATTAGGGCTGCTGAGGCACGGCCACAGGGGTCGTTACTGCGGATTTTCGGAGGGGCATGTTTTCGAGTGTTAGGGTAATTTGATAGTTTAGCTCAGGAGGGCATGATTCCAATTACTCTAGATGGCTCGCAGACTAGAGTGGGAGGTCAGACTCCCGATACTATAGTTGCTCCAGGATTTCGCACATCGAGGGTATTGCCCGGCGGCGGTGGCTCTCCCGTATTGATCTACTCCGGCCACGATTTTCTTTGTAAGGCACATTGATGGGCCGGTGTTGACCGATGAGGAGCGAAAATTGTTCGAGGGTTCACCAAATGTCCCTTCTTGGTTCTATGGTACTCGACGGGGGAGGATGCGTATGAGTTTATTGTTCGCCATAAGATGCTTCATAAGTTAGGTGTAGTGGAGTCTCGCGGGGCGATTATGTTTCTTTCCGGCTAGTTGGGGATGCCAAGCGGTGGTGGAGATCGTACATGGAGTGTCGACCGGTGGGTCCCCACCTGACACAGACCCGGACCCGCCCCCACGGAGAAGTATGTCCCTCGTACTCTGAGAGACAACATGAAGGATGAGTTTTTAACATTGGAGAAGCGGGGTAGGTCGGTTGCAGAGTATGAGACCAGATTTCTCGCTTTGTCCCGTTACGCGACGGCATTACTTCCCACAAAGGCTAAGAGAGTGAGGAGATTTGTGAAGGGTTTGGACCTTCCGCTTAGGCTGGCGACCTTACAGTTGGAGGCTTCTGGGGCCTCATTTCAGGCAGTAGTAGAGCATGCTAGGAGGATCGAGTCAGAGATGGGTCGGGCATACAGTAGGTGTGGTGATAAGTAAGCTTACAGATTTGACAGTTTCAGAGGTCCTATTAGAGGTGGGGGGACACCGTGACGGTCGTCATCGTCCCCACGGTCGCCTCGTCCGATCGTCACTACAAGGCTTTAGCGAGGTGGTTCTTCGGGTCATAGCGGGCACCGGTTTGGCGGACTTCCCGAGGTTCTTACTCTCAACCTTCAGACCGCGGAGGGTATTCTGGCTTTTCTATGACAGTTTAGTAACCTATGGCCAGAGGGGAAAGCTTTAAGTGTGGTGAGATAGGGCATTACGCGAGAGAGTGTCTGCGTCTTGGCGGGGTTCCCGGAGTTCGGACATCTGTGCCTCCCCCGGCCGCGGCCCCGTAGGAGGGGATATCTTTGGTATAGGGGTTCGCGATCGGCGAGGGGTGGCCGTCGACCTAGCCTAGAGGTGGTCGTCGATGCGGTAGGGGCAGCGCTCAGTCAGTGAGAGGAGGATCTCAAGCAGGTCATCGTAGTCGAGGAGGCACACAGTCTGAGGTGGAAATGCCCATTTCTATGCTTTTCTGGGTAGACCAGAGACCGAGGCTTCTGATGTGATTATCACAGGTATTATTTCAGTTTATCACCGATCGGCTTCTGTCTTATTTGATCCAGGTTCTACTTTCTCTTATGTATTCACTTACTTCTCTACGGGTTTGGATATGCTTTGTGATATGCTTGATGTGCCTATTCGTATCTACTCTGCGCGTTCCGGAGATTCTGTGATAGTAGATCGGGTCTATAGGTCTTGTGTGGTCACATTTATGGGGTACGACACTTGGGTAGACTTGGTTATTTTAGATATGGTGGACTTTGATATTATTCTTGGCATGGACTGGTTATCTCCCTATCATGCTATTTTAGACTGTCACGTTAGCCATGTCGGGTATTCCGCGGTTAGAGTGGAAAGGTACTCCTAGTCCAGCACCTAAGAAGATCATATCATTTCTTCGGGCAAAGAAGTTAGTGGATAAGGGATGTTTAGCATATTTGGCTCATATTCGGGATACTAGTGTGGATACTCCTTATTTGGGAGTCGGTACCGATTGTTTGTGAGTTCTCGCAGGTTTTTCCCATAGATTTGCCTGGTATGCCGCCTGATCGAGATATTGACTTTTGCATTGACTTGGAGCCAGGCACCCGACCTATTTCTATTCCACCCTATCAGATGGCTCCAGCAGAGTTGAGAGAGCTAAAGGAGCAGTTGTAAGACTTGTTGAGCAAAGGATTCATTAGACCCAGTGTTTCTCCTTGGGGTGCTCCCATTCTGTTCGTGAAGAAAAAAGATATACCATGCGGATGTGTATCGATTATCAGCAATTGAACAAGGTTACAATTAGGAATAAGTATCCAATACCTCACATTGATGACTTATTTGACCAGCTTCAGGGTGCGTCAATCTTTTCTAAGATTGATTTGAGGTCAGGCTATTATCAGTTAGAGATTCGAGCGGAGGATGTTGCGAAGATCGCTTTCAGGACCCGTTATGGTCATTATGAGTTCTTGATGATGTCTTTCGGGCTTACTAGTGCCCCCTCAGCGTTCATGGATTTGATGAATGGTATCTTCAAGCCTTACTTGGATTCGTTCGTGATCGTGTTTATTGATGACATCTTGGTGTACTCTCAGAGTAAGGAAGATCATGAGAAGCATCTGAGGATCGTGCTTGGCCTGTTGAAGGAGAAGGAATTGTATGCTAAGTTTTGCAAGTGTGGGTTCTGGCTCAGTTTCGTGGCATTTTAGGACATGTTGTGTCCAAGGACGGGATTATGGTTGATCCTAAGAAGATAGAGGCGGTTAGAGATTGGGCCAGGCCTACTTCGGTGATTGAGATTCGGAGCTTCGTAGGCTTTGCGAGTTATTATCGCCGATTTGTGAAGGGGTTTTCATCTATTGCTTCCCATTTGACTAAGTTGACTCAAAAGAATATGCCTTTCCAGTGTTCTGATGAGTGTGAGGAGAGCTTTCAAAAGCTCAAGGCTTTATTGACTTCAGCCCTGATTTTAGCTTTACCAGTGGAGAGAAAGGACTTTACTGTTTATTGTGATGCTTCTAAGATTGGCTTGGACTGTGTGCTGATGCAAAAGGGTAAGGTAATCGTGTATGCTTCGAGGCAGTTAAAGGTTCACGAGAAGAACTACCCCACTCATGACTTGAGTTGGCTGCAGTAGTCTTCGGTTTGAAGATTTGGAGGCATTACTTGTATGGAGTCCATTGTGAGGTCTTCACAGATCATCGTAGTCTTCAGCATGTGTTTAGTCAGAGGGATCTGAACTCGAGGCAGCGTAGATGGATGGAGTTAATCAAGGATTATGGTGTAACTATTCATTATCATCCGGGAAAAGCTAATGTGGTAGCAGATGCATTGAGCCGAAAGCCAGCGAGTATGGGTAGCTTAGCGCGTTTGATTGTTGGAGAGCGTCCTTTAGCCATGGAGGTGCAGTGTCTGGCTAATAGTATGGTGAGACTCGATATTTCAGAACCTGGTAAGTTTCTAGCTTGTGTGGAGGCGAGGTCATCTCTTTTGGAGCAGATTAGGGCCCAGTAGTTTGAGGATGTGAAATTGTGCAAGATTCGGGATAAGGTGCTAAGTGGAGAAGCCAAGGAGGCTATTCTTGATGACGAGGGTGTTTTGAGGATTAAGGGGCGGATTTGCGTTCCTAGAGTTGGTGGTTTGATTCTGTTGATCTTGAAAGAGGCTCATAGTTCTAGATATTCCATTCATCCGGGTGCAACAAAGATGTATCGTGACTTGAGACAGCATAACTGGTGGGGTAGGATGAAGAGAGACATTGTGGAGTTTGTTGCCCAGTGTTCAAATTGCCAGCAGGTTAAGTATGAGCACCAGAGACCGGGTGGTATGACTCAGAGCATGCCCATTCCCGAGTGGAAGTGGGAGACGATTGCTATGGATTTCGTGGTTGGTCTTCCGAAGACTTTGGGCAAGTTTGATTCGATTTGGGTCATCGTGGATAGGTTGACTAAGTCCGCGTACTTCATTTTGGTTCAAATTACCTATAGTGCAGAGAAGTTGGCCAGGATTTACATCTGAGAGATAGTGTAATTACATGGAGTACCCATTTCCATCATTTCAGATAGAGGCACTCAGTTTACTTCCTATTTATGGAGGACTTTGCTAACGGAATTAGGAACTCAGTTAGATCTTATTATCGTGTTCCACCCGCAGACAGATGGTCAGTCCGAGAGGACTTTTCAGGTACTTAAAGGATATATTGAGAGCCTGTGTTATTGATTTTGATGGTTATTGGGACAAATTCTTACCTTTGGCAGAGTTCGCGTGCAACAATAGCTACCATTCCAGTGTTGATATGGCGCATTTTGAGGCTTTATATGGTAGGAGGTGTCGTTCTACTATTAGGTGGTTCAATGCGTTTGGGGTGAGACCTTGGGGTACTGACTTGTTGAGAGAGTCCTTGGACAAGGTAAAGTTGATTCAGGAAAAGCTTATTACGGCTCAGAGTAGGCAAAAGGAGTATACGGACCGGAAGGTTCGTGATATGGAGTTCATGGTTGGTGATCAGGTCCCATTGAAGGTTTCGCCCGAGAAGGGTGTGATGCGATTTGGGAAGAAGGGTAAGTTGAGCCCAAGGTTTATTGGCCCTTTTTGAGATTCTTCGTCGTGTTGGTGAGGTGGCTTATGAGTTGGCTTTGCCACCAAGTTTGGCAGGTGTTCATCCGGTATTTCACGTTGAAGAAGGACTATTCAGACGGGTCTTATATCATTCAGTGGGATTCGGTATTATTTTATCAGAATCTGCCCTTCGAGGAAGAGCCGGTAGCAATCTTGGATAGGCAAGTGAGAAAGTATTGCTTCAGTCAAGGTGCAGTGGAAGCACCGTCCGGTTGAGGAGGCCACTTGGGAGACCGAGGCGGATATGCGAAGTAGATATCCTCAGTTGTTCGACAGTTCAGGTACCTCCTTTTCTCCACCTTTTCCCTTGTCACTCGAGGACGAGCGATTGTTTGATTGGTATCTGATGCAGCGACCCGTTTGGTCGTTTAGCACTTTTGAACTCGTTTTCGCTAAAATACCCTTTTCATAGTTTTAAAAGGTATTCTTGGCTTGCGGGAATTGGTGGCACGGTGATTTAATTGGCGGGTACTTTTTGAAATATATTTATTTAATATGTGTGAATGGTTTATTTATAGGAATATGAGTTTCACACATATAAGGTCTAAGTTGGTAAATAAAGTATTTGACGGAATGATTATATTTATTACAATGGTTAAGTGAGTAAGTAATTGTAGAAATTATTGGGCTAAGTTATAGGGCTTAACCCACTTCTTATGACCCATATATATTAGAAGCCTAGGGTTTAAAAATAATTCATTTACTGTGGGCATAAAAAATAAATAGAAGAGAAACAACTTTGACGTAGGGGACGGCAAAAACGCTTTCTTCGTGGACCTAAAACTTTTAGAGAAAACAGGTAGAGTTCTTTGACCTTTTGTTTTAGTATTCTCTTATGAGTGTAATCATTAGGTAGTGATGACTGAAATGCTTAATAATTAAATTGGTTTCTACGTATTAGCAAACGTTTGGTGGTAGTTGTTCAATAAAAAAGGGGAAAAGACAAGGAAGCAGTGGGTAAGAGAGGATAGTTACTTGTTTTCTTGTATTGAAGAAGTACATCTCTTGCCCATTATTTAATTAGCTTCTTTGGAAGGGAAGAAGGTACATTATTTGGATTGTTTTCATATATATATATATATATATATATATTTTTTATAGCATAGCTTGGAAAAACGTTGGAAAATTAAAATACTTTTTCCTCTATTATGTACATGATTTGAAAGGCATCAACTTTCTCAAACTGATTACATATTTACACCTCTGTCCTAATTTCATGCCATTGTTTAAGTGATATGAAGGCAACTTCTTGTTATGATAATGTGAAGGTGAAGTAGAATTAGATCTCTTTACAGGTACAATTCCTTCCTATAAAGTTTAGGTGATAGATAGTGGAGGTCATAATGATTACCAAATGATTTGAGGAGCTAATTATAGTGTAATGATGAAATAAACTTTGGGAATATTTGACATAATGGGTGCATGGTAAGTCACTGTTTTTGCTAAGTTGATATAATGGGTGTATGGGTACCGTTCTACGTTTATGCTAAGTAAGTCAATGTTCTTCCAATTTTGAAAAATTCTCTTATGATTATCATGTTAGGCCCTTCAACTTTTATTATATTGGGTATATGACATTGATTATTAGGCTATTGAATTATACGTACGCCTTCAAATTTTTGGTATTTGAGTTGTGGAAAGTGAGATTTCAATCCTAAGATAAGATTTTCAGGTAAAGAAAGATTTTGACCTCTAGTGTTAAGAAATGAAAATTAATGATGAAAGTGACTAATTTTCTGGATAAATGACCCTTAGGATATGGGTGATATAATTTTCTAATAAAATTTCAGTTTTGCCTTTGTAGGCCCGTGGTCATTTTTTTTAGGTCATTTTTGGGTTTTGAATATAAATATAGCAATATGGGTGTCTTTAGATTCGTATTCTAACGTAGATCACATATTTGATAGATTTCGATCATTCAGAAGCTCTACGCAAAGGGAAGGCATTGGTTTGATTATTCGTGGCACCCGCTCGGCATTGAGGTAGGTTACGGTCTACTTTAGTTAGACTCTGATTAGAGAATCGTATGTAGTTGTAGAAAGTGATGGGGATAGCATGATAGGCCTTCGGGCATGAAGTGGAGGTGAATTCCAATTAGGTTGGCTCTGTCAGCTGTTATGTGGGCTTGTCGCCATATGTGTTATTTTCTGTGATTATCACCTGTTTGTATCTCTATCACATACTAGCTCACTCATTACATGAAAAGGGAACGATAATTTTGATAATTGAACAGTGGACAGTAATATGACTTATATTTGTTGAGTGTATATTGGTGACACTGTTGAGACTGATATCATGCATGACATGCCTTCCATATTATTCTTGTGATGATGGTGAGGTAAGTGATTGAGAGACTCCGAGGTCTTTGCCCGAGATTGAGAGTGTCAGAGAGACTCCGAGGTCTTTGCCGGAGATTGAGAGTGATTGATAGGCTCCGAGGTTTCTGCCAGAGAGCGCAAGTGGGACATGGACTCCGTAGGTCCCCCATGGATCATGGCTTTGAGGCACTGCCCTTAGCATGTGTGTACGAAAGTGGAGTGAGAGAGGTGACTGTTGCATTGCATTGCATTCATCCACTCATATATTTGACTGATCATTTGGTGAACTATATCGTCTTGGTTGATTTCATGATTCAGTTATACTTTACTTGTATATGATATGTGACCATACCTATTTGCTCTATGTGCTACTTGTTAGTTTCCACTTCTTCATGCGTTATCTAATCATTGTCGGCCTATGATGCTTACCGGTACTAGTTTTGTACTGATACTACTCTTGCTGCACTTTTTGTTGAGTGCAGAGTACGATCCAGGCTCCAGTTCTATACCCCGTGGCTGATACGTGAGGGTGACATCTTTCAGTCATTTAGGGTCAGCTACTTGGTCATACATGGGCCCTGAAGGACCTTCTTTATTTGTTTCTGTTTTTGTATTCGACAGAGAATATGTAGCCTTCGGATATTTTTAGACTTGTATTCCGAACTACGTTTAACGCTCTTGTACCTTTTGACCAGATTTTGGGGATTTCGTGACATTTCTAGTGATGATAAGTATTTAAGACTTGATAACTTCTTCTTCTTTAATTTTCCGCTTATTTAACTTGTTATTGGGAATGTGGTTCGCCTACTCGGAGGGATAGTGTAGGTGCCACCACGACTCACGAATTGGGTCGTGACAGTTTTTCCAGATTTCTTGTAAGGAATTCTATTTTGTAAATGACAAGCAGATAAAATGCTTCACCCCAAAGATTGTCAGGTGCACATGAACTAACAAGCATGCAATTCATCATTTCTTTTAAAGTCCTATTTTTCCGTTCAGCTACTTCATTCGATTCGGGTGAATATGTAGGAGTAACTTCATGAATAATTCCTTCCTTTTCACAAAAATCATTAAACAAAATATATTCTCCACCTCTATCAGATCTTACTCTTTTGATCTTCTTATTCAATTGATTTTCTACATCAGATTTATCTATCATATTATACTAAAAGTGGGAACACCCCATCTCAAAAGTTAGTTTACGAAAATAACCTTTTAAAAATTTAAATGACCGAATTATCCCTTACGTAAAAGTAAAATCACTTCCAATTAAATTATTTTATACACTAATTAATGTCACCATACTACTTAATGGAAAGAGCTTTTCATCTTCTGTTAATTATTTTTGGCTCTCTGATATGTCAGTTTTGTTTCTACAAACATGGTCATTAGTCATTTCGCCAGATTAGAAAGGGAAAAGTGAAATATTTACCAAAATTAAAGAAAATTCAAGATGTAATCCAGCCCATCTAGGATTGTGGAAATTGAATACCGTGGTCCCAGCAGCTAATAAATTGAACCTTTGGACCTCTTAGGTGTAGGATAATTGTATTAATAATAAATATCCACGTTCAAATGAATTTTATATAATAAATCCTAAAAGAGGTATTTAAATTCATGGTCATATTAAATGGTAATAATGATTTCATTCGACTATTATTTGGAAAGAACGTGCTATCACAGTCTAAGGCTTTTCGCCTCCAAAACGGAAGAAACTTTTGGTTTTTCTTCAGTTACCTAACTTATTTGATAAATTAGCTTATCTAATCCATTAAATTCAGCTCAATGATCAGCTTATATAAATGGATTGTAAATCCAGAATACGTATAACCCTCACAATTAGAAGAAACAGTACAGGAAAACTGCAAGTTTGCCAGTAAGTTCATTTTCCTTTGTTACTTTCTATAAGAATTTATAAAAATGTAGTAGTATTTTTTCAAGCTAAGAATTTACAGTGAAAATATTCATAAAATATATATTTTTGCTTATATAATTTTTATGAGTTTAAAGTTTTATACATCGTCAGTGTAAATAAAAAATCTTATACTATTGAGTCACCAAAAATATATCTACAATAAGCCTTCTAAAATGTGGGTTTGAAATCTAAAAATAAAATATACCTGTACAATGTGTATTAAGCACCATAATAGCCATTTTCACCGGATAAATGCACAGAAAATTTAAAAAGTCTTACGGTGCATACAATAGAGGCAATGAGCTTTGACCACACCTAATTTTTTTAATTGTAAATCTTATTAACACAAGCACACAATTTACAAATTAAACTGATGAGTTTACAGAGAAGGGTCAGATTAACTTTTAGTCCTCTTATTTGTCATGCCTCAACATTAGTTTTAGTCTTTGCTTGGAGCTGTCTAAAAATTTTAATACTTGGTGCCTTAAGTTTGCTGAAGTTGATAAGCAGTGGTTAAATGAAAAGAAAAAAAAAGACCAAGTATTTATATATAATATTTTGGTGATTTGTGCTAATATTTTCCTGATTATAGAATCATAGTGGATAAATGAAATGAATAGCTAAAGTCGTAGCCAAATTAATGAAGTGGAACATACAGTAAGAAAAGAACATCGTCTATAAAGAAATATCAGGTAACATACGAATATATTACATATTTGTACTTAATAACATCGGAATGTAGCTTATTATATATTCTAACTATCTAACTAAATTTAGTTGTTCAAGTTTGTATGCTCTGACAATATCTAATCATCTACAGTTCAACAAAAAAGTCTCGAATAGACTGACTATTCAACTATTTCAGCTTGTACTTTTCAATTATATTTTATGTTATTCATTACATTACAGTTTTAAATTGATTCATACCGTATATACTACTTGCATAAGCACACGTGTAACGCACGTGTCCGAAAATTAGTTATATTAAAAGCATGAACACCCCAACTTGAAAATTAAAATACATTAATGCCCTTCTTAATTTTAAAACTTAATTACTTGCTTATTGAAAGAAAAAAAAAACTGCCGTGCAAAAAAAAAAAAAAAAAAAAACCCACACTTCGTACGAACCAATGTGCTCTTTCACTAACATTCGCAAATAATGTCCGTTGGCAATCCTTATTTTTAAATGTCAAGATATACTCGAATCTTTAGTCCAATTTTATCATCGTTTGGCCAACTATTATTATATGTATTCCTTTGTTCCAAAATGCTTGTTACGTTGCATTTTTCGAGTGTCAAATTATATGAATTTTGACTAATGTTTTAAAGTATATTTTTTCACTATATTGATATGATAATAATTGCAACTTATAATACTTTTTGTATAGTTTTGAGTATCTAAATTTTTAATTTCAGATTATTTAATTAACCTAATCCAATTTAACTTCCAAAATTACTTAATTGACATCCGAGAAGAGTAACGTGACAAGTATTTTAGGACGGCTGGAGTAAATTGACGTTTGTTGTTCCGTGGTCAAATTGAATGATCATCAGGCTCATGAGTCATGTCTTATCATTACACAACTTACCAGGTTTGGCAAGATTTTGCAAAACTATTGTTAATATACTCCTTGTGTTTCAATTTGTTTTGACTTGGCATGAGATTTAAGAAAGTAAAAAAGGCTTTTGAATTTTGTAAATTTAAATTAAAGATATGTAGAATTTACCAAAACCTTTAATCTTATGGTTTCAAACATGCCATTTGAAAAGTTTGAATCAAAGAGTTGTCAAAAAAAGAAAGAGACATTCCTTTTCAAACGGGCTATAAAACAAACAAATTGAAACAGAAGGAGCATAATTTGTTAATTGATTAGGATAATATACTTAATTACTAGAATTCTCATGAAATTGAAAAAAATTCATGACTTTTATTATCAATTGTTTTTTTTCATATCCTAAATTTAATTAATTTGTTTTATCACTTGTACATAGCAAATCGTGCTTACTTAAATTATTTCCCTAATTTGAATTATAGCATCAGCATACGTATCACATGGAAGATTTAGTATTCTTTTTCTTGGTCGAAATTTACTTTGTCATATTGAGCTCTAAATACAACAACTTCATTTGTTCTACAATATTAGCTATTTTTAATACTAACGGCTTATTAAAAAAATAGTCTAACACGATGTTGACCTTATTATCTGCATATATGTTTAATGTTTTCCATTAAAAATTATACAAAAGAGAGGATAAAAAAGTGAGCCAACGCCTATGCTATAAAAAGGTTGTATGAATCTTTGTTAATATTTTTGGTGTATGTGCTCGCGCATTTTTTAAGAAGCACTTCTCTATAAAAGCAAAAAAGTTGATACGAGATTAAAAGTGAACTAACTATGGAGCACGATTTTGTTTATTTTATCATTTAGTAGGCTCCGGAAAGACAAGAAAGGAGGTGGTTTCTTCAAAAGTTTATGATGCATGTATTGTTACAAAGATAAAGCCTTGCAATTTCAAAAAAAAGATGTGTGATTCATGTTGGTAAAAGGTTTTTCAAGTCACGCATCATGCCAAAGGCAAACACATCTTTTTTCGAGGCCACACAAGCCTGAAATCTTTTTGGAAAAATGAAAGTATCTCCATCTTGCTTGATCAGGGATGGACTAAGACACAACGTCAAAACAATGAATGGAGAAGAAAGTAATAAAAATTGAGTTCTACTTTTTTAACTTTATTTACAATTTATTTATGAATTTCTCCTGTTTGTGGTTCTCTTATAATTCATTGTCATAACTGTTTGGGTAACACACTTCTGATGACTTTAAAATGTATGTTATATTTCGGAATAACCTTTTTAAAATGCTTAGTATAATTAGTTTTATTTCATGACGAATAAAATAATTCTTAAATTGGCGTATAACTATGTTGCATAAAGAGCATGCTGACTCGGCTTTCAAGTTTTGAGATGATATTAAATGCTTTGTTTGTATACATACATTTTATCTAAACGTGTAGAATTTTAAAATCATAAAAATGATTCTTATGTTTTGTTGTCATTTCCTATTCATTAAAGAATAAATACAATCTATAAAAGTAGAGTAGCAGAAATGCGGTGTTGTAGCACCTCAATGCTTTAATTTGGTGGAAAAATAATGTAGTGAGTTAATTTGATCAATGCATTTTATGGAAAAGTCATTTAAACTAGTTTAAGTGTATGAGTGTTTGACTTATGATTAAAAGTAAATATCAGACTTACCATCGAATATAATTTAAAGAAGTTGAGACATATAATTCATTTAAATATTGTATTTTTTCAACTCTCATAAAAATCTTGTAGGATATATGTGATTATTTTCTGTTTTTACCGATTTGTTGATTGTAAGAAATGATACGAAAGGCATGATAGTAAGGAAGATATTTCTATATATCTTCCACGCTTAATTTGAAAGAAAAGGGAAAAAATTGATGCTATAATAGGTATCAAGATTAAAAATGCTAAATGAATATAGTCACTTCAACATATATTTCGTCAATCTCATCATATTGAGAATGTGTGCTAAATAAATTTAGTGACTTAAAGATAAAAAGATCAACACCTCATTTGATCCGGGTACAAATTAACTTAAGAATGATGGAAAAGTTGTAGTTCAATCAGCTTGTGTATGCAACTGTTATTGGAAAGTCGTTGGTCGAGTTTTTATGTGTATAAGAAAACTAAAGATTCAATCCTTCAATACTCAAAATTTTATACATGACTCGGCATACACGTGCAACACACGTGCCGAGGAACTAGTACAATAAAAACATCGTAAAAGCTTCATCTTTGTTTTTCAATAAATATACTTTCGTATATCTAGAAAAGTCATCTGTGAATGTGACGTAATATTTTTTACCACCTCTAGTCATAGTTTGTTTCAAGTCTCCCAAATAAGTGTGCATTAAATCCAATAAATTAGATTCTCTAAGCACAGAAGCATGTGATTTCTTAAATTGTTAGCTTCAACACAAATTTCACACTTATCAATACTTGAAAAATTAACATTCGAAATAAGACCTTCAGAATGCATTTTCTTAATATAAGATGAACATGTCCAAGTCTAGCATGCCATAAATCAAAAGAATCAATCAAATAAGCAGAAGTACTATTTTTTTTCATTCACAACATGAGAAACATAAGTACAAATAAACCATGGTTACAATATCCTTTGCCCACAAAAACATTATTTTTTATTAAAGTAACCATATTATATTCAAATAAAACCTTCACTCCAACTTTTCCTAATAATCCCACAGAGACCAAATTGGCTCAGATATTAGGAACATGCAATACTTCAGTTAAAGCCAAAGATTTTCCAGATGTGAGTTTAAGAAGAATTGTTCTTTTTTCAAGAACTTTAGTGGTTCTTGAATCACCGAGATATATAAAGTCTTCTCCTCTATTGACTTGGGGTCTTACACAAAATTATTTTTATTGGCACAAATATGCCTAGTAGCACAAGAGTCTATCACCCAGTGACTCACACTGGTCTCAATGTTCTCACGGGAAATGACCGCAAAAATAATATCATCTACTTCATCCAAATTAATTTTTGACTCAGCAGGATTGTCAATTTTCCTAACACTTTTCTTGAAAGTTCTATTAATACCTTTGGGCTTGTAACCATGTTTATTTTCATTAAAAAGAGTAAAGATATATTTACATACTTTAGTAGCATGATTCCAAAAGTTGAGTAGTTTAGCGAAGACAAATATAGCCGAAAGTATAACAAGACTAGAACCTCCAACGCTAAAAGCTTTACTAGTAAGCCATGATTTGTAGTCAGAACAATAAGTAAATTTCCACCCGATCACGTCACTAATCTTGTACACTTCACTCTTGGATACACCATAAAGTATCAGAGTCATCAAGAACCTAAACAAGACTTTCTTCAACAAAACAAGGCTAGATTTTCTGTGCTTCATGACAAAAAGAATTATCCTTAAGATTGTTGTACAAAACACGGAAATAATAAGAAATTAGCAAAACTTGAGGCATGTCGAAGACACTATCCTTAAGAATAATTCACCCGGTGTAGGTGTATCCCCCAGGACTTAACAAGCTTTTCTAGTATAAAATTAGCAGCCAGAATCTAATAAAGATTTCACAATTGAATTACCCAACAAAAGAATACAAGAAGAAGGAGAAAATAGTTTTGTATATCTGTCAACCAAGCGGAAAAGACATGGAGAATTTATAGTAGGTAGATATATGAACGTTGTGGTTGTTAAGAGTAGAGCCACTAACGGATCAATTGTATAATTATTGGAAAATAAAGATTCAATCATCATTATACCAAATAGACGTTAGGCATCAGTTCTATTTCCCTAATGAATGTGCCTTAAAAATTATTTTGCACCACTAATTGTTTGCTGGACAATAAAAGATATTAAATTAATTGTTTTTTGCTCAACATAACTATAGTTAAAACACCCTGAAAATCCTAACATACGGCAAATGATGTACCTCAATTTTTTTAAGTCAAAGAAATGGCAAAATATCTTATATTGGGCTCTAACAAAACCACAAATATAGAAGCTGAGTACAACAATTCCCCAACCGAGAAGTTATTAGTTATTTGAGTGCCGTGAGTGGCGGTACAGGAGATTGGACTATTGACAACTTTCACTATGACAACTTGTTGAGACTAGTATCCTATTGGCCAAATTTTTTGAAAAGTCAAAATTGCTTATTTTATTAAGAAAAAATCTTATTTTAGAGAGTTGAAATATTTGACCAAACTATTAGAAAAACATTAAGTGCTTTCGGATAGTAGTCTAAGTTTTTTTTTTTTTCAAAAACTGAAAGAAACAGCTTCTTTAATAGCTGCTTTAATAATGACAAAATTGTTTTTTTTTAAAAATAATTAATCAAATAAAAATTGCTACTCTCCAAAAATATTATTAAAAAAAAAAAAAACACTTCTAGCAGAAGCACGTTTCAAAATAAATAGATTTTGGAATTTTTTTCAAACAGGCTATATATTTATAGCTTCCCCTGCCGACAAGTTATATATTGATATCCAACCCTTCTGTTTCTTTTTCCTCTTTTAAAACAGAGAATGTTAGATTGATTAAGGCAGCATAACTTCAGGTCTTGAAACTTGATCCATTTTCTTAAAATGCAAAGAAAAATATTACTCTCTCTGTTTCAATTTATGTAAACTTATTTTTTTAGTCTGTGCTAAAATAATAACTTCTTTTTTAATTTGAAAACAAATTCACTCTTTCTTAAATGATTTACAGTCACACAAATATTCAAGACTTATTTTGAATCATAAAGTTCAAAAGTCTTCACTCTTTTTTAAATATCATGCTCAGTTAAATAGATTCACATCAATTGAAACGGATAGAGTACTATATATTATGGGATTGGCTCCCCTCCAATGTCAATCATCTCCACTTTCTCCGGTGCTATTCTAAAATTTTGACACGTATCTTACTAACAAACCGATGGTTCTGATTTATGTATTAATTGAAATATCTAAATCATGGTTAATAGTTTTCTTACGCATCTCTCTCCCTCTGTTTTACTGTCAAACTTTATCTACTCTGCTCAGCCGGATTACTCCTCCAACGCCGACGGGTCACCCAGCCTTCTCCGATAAACAAGGCGTGCTTCGCCATTCCTAGTTCATCTATGGATCTGGATCCTTTAAAGTAAAAGATTGTCCTATTAATCACTGCATACACACAAATACAAAAAAAAAATAATAATAATTGTTGAACGAGTTCTTCTTCCAAGCCGTAACTTCACTTGTCTAGTGTGAAATCTAAAATGGAAACTTATTAATCTATTGACTGAAAGCAATTATACTAATTGATGCTCTTTGACTTTGTCATGGATTACTATTGATAGTGTCGAGGACCCTCAATTTCATTTCTTTAACGATTGAGTGGTCATTTCATGGAAGCAAACCCAACATTTATTCCACTAGAAACTTGAAATTTCCATCTTGATTTGCCCCTTCTAGTTTGACTTGGTGTTGGGACTTCTCTATGTGAACTTTTTTTCTACAGATTCTCTGTGTAATTCCATGATTACGTAATTTTTACGGTATTCCAGAATGTTTCGGACTTTCAACAGTCGGAAGTGGTAATTGGGCTTAAATTGTTGGATAGAAAACTAGTAAAGATTATTCTGTAACTATGGTTATAATACAGTGGTTTGGCAAAATAAATCAGAACCATTGATTTGTTAATTAGACATGTGTCAAAATTTTAGAATGGCACTAGAGTAAATGGAGATGATTGACATTGGAGGGGAAAAGGAGATATTTCTAGAGGAAATATGCCTACTATTCTAAGAAACAGGGACAGAAGGATATAACATTTTATCTTAAAAATAATTACTCTGTTTATTTTAATTTATGTGAACTTATTTGATCGAGCACGGAGTTTAAAAAAGTAGATTTTTTTTTAATTTGTGGTGTAAAATGAGATGCATATATTTTGTGTGGATATAAATCATTGCATAATGGTAAATTAATTTTAAATAGAGAAAGGGTCATTATTTTTGGGACGGATTATAAAGAAAATAGGTTCAAATAAATTGAAATGAAGGGATTTTTTTTTTTTTTCCTTTCATATGTTGTTAATTTGTCTACGACTGATTTGCTTACCTAGAAGTTACATGTCTGGTCCCTTTGGCTTTTTTGTTCGCAAGTGAATGAAGGGTCTTACAAACAGACAAATATGAATTGACAATCCTAACCAAATGACACTCGAGAGACTAATAACATTATTATTTTTACATGAAAAAAATATATACTCTCTTATTTAATTAGATTATGAATCTAATCTTATTCTACATGTTTTGTTTTTCTATGTAAAGTAATAATGAACCCAACTATTAACGAGTGGCATGAATGAGCTATTTCGGATAATTCGATGGCGTATTTGAGATTTTCCCTTAGAAAAAAAAGAAAATATTTAGTTACGAAAGATTTGAGGAATTTGAGAAAACATCAACAACCACTAGCTTATTTTGTGAGTTTTTTTTTTTTTGGTACAATTATTTTTTGAGTGCCGTGATTGGCATGGTACAATAGACTCAGCTATTGATGACTTTCACTAAAACAACTTGTTGTACTAAGAATTGACGCTCTAACGGTGTGTTTGGTATGAAGGAAAATGTTTTCCAAGAAAATATTTTTTCAGAAAATAAGTGGTTTTCCTACTCATTTTTTTGGGTTTGGTATGCAAGTTGAAAAACGCCATTTTAAGAAAGTACGGGATGTGGGGGGGGGTTAAACTTTTTGAAAAAGTGTTTTAAGGAGGGTTGAGAGGGTAGGTCAAAGGGTGGGGGGGGGTGTAAAAAATCAAAAAAAAAAACTTTTAAAATAAATTAAAAAATGAAAATTAAATTCTTTTTCGATTAGGTTTGGGTGGTGTAAGAAACCCAAAGAAAAAAAACTTTTAAATACTTTTTAAAAAATGAAAATTAATCTTTTTAGAGAATTTCAAAGGGGGGGTGTAAAATCCACAAAAAGAACTTTTAAAAACTTTTTTCGAGGGGTCATGTAAAGGGGGGGGGGCGCTAAAAAAATCAATAATTATATTTAAAAACTTTTTGAAGAAAACACAATCGGAGGTGGGGACGGGTTGGTGGTAGATGGAGGTAAGATTTTTTTTTTTCATTTTTTATAAAAGTAAAAGAAAATTCTGAGCGGTGTTCTAATAAGAGAGGGCCGGGAGCGGAGGCGGGTGGCTCTTGTCTGGGGCGCCGGAGGGAGTTTTTGGCGGGCGCGGGGTGGGGGTGGGGTGGTGGACAGGAGTAGGGGTGACGGGGGGAGAGGGCTGGTTCGGTGGTGGGCGGGGCGGGGCGGAGTAGGTTGGGAAATGCTTTGGTATGTCGAAAAACAGTTTCCCTCAAATTTTTATGAAAAAACATTTTCTCCAATTTGGAGGAAAATATTTTCCAAGATCTTAAGTATAACCAAACAACAGAAAATAGGAAAACATATTCCGGAAAACATTTTCCGTCAAACATACCCTAAGTCTAAACCATAAAACACTCCAGAATAATATCCAGTTTAGCAAATCTTGCGGGAAGTCAAAATTGCTTATTTTTCTAAGAAAAATGTCCCAAAGAGTTGACTGAGCACGGAGATAAGACTGAAAAGAAATTTTTTGAAATTTGTGGTCTAAAAGAAGTTATAGATATTTGTGCTGCTATAAATCATCTGATTAAGGGTAAACAGAATTTTTAAAGTTAAATAATTACTAAATATAGAAAGATGTCATTTTTTTGGAACTGACTAAAAATAAAAGAGTGTCATATAAATTGAGACGCAGGGAATAAACGCTTTTGAGTAGTAGCAAAAGCTGGAAAAAATAGCTTCTTCACATAAGCACTTTTTAAGCTTGGTCAAGCATAAATTGCTGCTCTAATATTAATAAATATACTTTTAAATTTGATTAGCCAAAAACAAACTGCTCTCTTTAAAAATAATTTTTCCAAAGGACTTCTAACAAAACATATATTTCAAAATAAATAGATTTTGAATGTTAGGCCAAACATGCTATAGATTTTCTAGCATACTATTCTAAGAACAAGGAGAGAAGGATATAACATTTTACCTTTTGTAATGAACTATTTAGCTAGTTGCTGTTTGAATATATTATTAGAAGTGTAACTTGTACCACTTGCTCATAAAGTGACAAATATAATTTGCACTTGCTAGTTCTATCTTAGTTGTATCAAATTGTAAATCAATTTGCACAAGTTGAATATTATAGATTGAGGGGCAAAATTCTTCTATAAATAGAGACCTTTGTCTTTTCATTTGAAATATCAACAAGTGAAATACAATCTCTCCGTCCTCTCTACAAAGCTATTAGTTTGCTTCTCTTATTTATTTTCAATTATATAGTTTTATAACACGTTATTAGCACGACGTTCTACCGTCTCAAGAAATTATTTTGAAGACTAAGGTACGGTTTTTTCCTTTCTAATTATGGCTAATCTTACAAAACTTGAGTTTGTTGCCCTTAATGTTTCGGGCAAGAACTACCTACATAGGTGCTAGATGCTGAAATCCATTTAGATGCAATGGGTCTTGGAGACACCATAAAAGATCAAAATAAAGCATCCTAGCAAGATTGTGCTAAAGCAATGATATTCTTACGTCATCATCTTGATGAAATTTTAAAAATTGAATATCTCAGCATCAAGGATCCACTTATTTTGTGGAATAACTTGAAAGAAAGGTAATACCACCAAGATGGTCATCCTCCCAAAAGCACTAAGACAATTGGATTCATCTAAGGTTACAAGACTTTAAGTCAATTATTGAGTATAATTCTGCGATGTTCAGAATTACTTCTCACCTGAAACTCTGTGGAGAAACAATTAGTGATTCTGCTATGCTGGAACAGACGTTCTCCACCTTTCATGCCTCGAATGTGCTCCTGCAGTAGCAATATCGAGACAAAGGTTTCAAGAAGTATTTTGAATTGATTTCTCATCTTCTCGTGGCTGAACAAAATAACGATTTGTTAATGAAGAATCACTAGAATCAACGTACTGGCACTACCCCATTCCCTAAAGTGAATGAGGTGCACTCCCACCACTGACGCGAAAAAGGTCGTGCCTCGGGGCCGTGGTCAACCTTCTCTCCTTGGGGCTAATTATTCATCAAAGAAGAATCACCACCGAAGGGGAAAGAAGATGAGAAGGCTAGCAAGGTAAACAAGTGGCCAAAATAGATGCTACCGATGCGGTGGTATGCCAAAACACTTAGTTGAGCTTTATCAAGCATTACTAAAGAAGAAAGAGAAAAATCCTGAAGCTAATTTTATCTCTGAGGATTAGGTTGATATTGCTCACTTGGATGTGGCCGATTTTTTTAAGCACTCTGAAGGAAAAATAGATCACTTGATTGGTGATAGATCTGTTGTTAAGGATGATTGATTTGCTTAATTTTAGTTTTTGCTAATTCGTAGTAGTAAGCAAACAAAGATCATGTAATCATAGTATTAGTCTCTTTCTGTTTTCATGCTTATTTCCATTTGTATCACAGTAGTAAAAGATCATGTAATCATAGTACTAGTCTATTCCCGTATTTATGCCTATTTCCGGTTTTATACATTAAACATTTTGGTTTTCAAATGATAGTAGTAATATTTACTATTACTTTTATTTATGTATGTCATTTGAAAATATAGATATCTCTCAAAATGAGTTTGAGTTAAAATTCAATTGTGAAGACATTTGTTTGATTGATTCCTTACAACGCACACCAAAGGCAAGAAATATTTTTCTCATTTACTCATGGGCAAGATAAATGTTACTAATGACTAATTCGTTAGTACTAATTTGACGAAGGTCTTAAGAAGAGCCAACATAATTTTGCCTAAGGGAAACAAAACTCATTATAAATGATTCCACGTTCTCTCCTAAGTCTCGAAGGAACTTATTGAGTTTTAAAGACATCCGCCAATTGGATATCATATTAAGACAATGGATGAGATGAATCTTGAATATCTTGGTATCACCAAGAATGTCTCACTCGTAAATATGTTATAGAAAAGTTCCCTCGCTTATCTTCCGGCTTATATTGGACAAAAATTAGTACACCGAGGCACATTCTATTGTAAACCGTGTTTACTAATTCCAATACTTTCGTACTTTGGCACGATCGACTGAGACATCCCGATCTATAATGATGAGGCAAATTATAGAAAATTCAAATGGGCATCCATTAAAGAACCCGAAGATTCTTTCAAATGATGAATTTTCTTATAACTGCTATATCAAGGCAAGTGTTAATTATTAGGCCATCACCAACAAAAGGGATCGAGTCCCCTTTCGCATTTTTGAACTCATACACTGAGATATTTGTGGACTTATTCACCCTTAGTGGGTCGCTTTAGATATTTTATGGTCCTAATAGATGCTTCTTCAAAATGCTGTCTCATGTGTGCCACCGTAATCTCGCAAATTGAGTTTTCAAAATTATCGCGCACAAATAATTGGACACGGCACAATTTTCGAGATAATTAGATCAAGTCTATTCGCCTTGACAATACTGCTGAGTTTTCATCCCAAACATTTAATGATTATTGTTTATCAATTGGTTAAAAGTTGAACATCTTGTATCTCTTGTTCACACTCAAAATGGTTCCTGCGTAATCAAATTAAACGCCCCGCAATTGATAGCAAGACCACATCGATGAAAACAAGGTTGCTCCCTTCTCTGTCAGGGGTCATGTATTTATATGGCAACACTTGTTCGTCCTTGCACCGACAAATTATCATAAATTCTCATCGTTGCAATTAGTTTCTGGGGTCAAGAACTCCAATATATCCCATCAAGAATTTTTTTTACGTGTCGTATACGTACCATATAATCACACCACATCGTATTTCAAGACGGGTCCCTCAAAGAAGGTTAGGGAATATATGTTGGGTTGAATCAACCTCCATTATTCTCATTTTGAACCATTGATCGGAGATTTGTTTTCACCGTTCGATTTGGCGAGATTGCCGATTTCCGATGAGACACTTTTCCAAAAATTGTGGGAGAAAATAGTGAAATCGAAGATAAATTTTGTGGAATAATCCATCATTGTCTCATTCAATCCACGTGTTTCTATTTGTGAGCAAGAGGTTCAAAAGATTATTCAATTACAGAAATAGCAAATCAAATGCCAACGCATTTACAGATTTGAAAAGAATTACCAAATCACATATCCCCGCAAAGAATGTCCCCAGCCTGACTGATGTCCCCTCAGAGGACCATCTACTAAGGAGAAGCACGAGTCCAAAGACGAAGCGTGGTAGACCATTGGTTCCAAGGGTCGAAATCCGAAAACGAAACAAATGCATACAAGACGACACTACAAAAGAATCATAAAGGAATTCAAGATTCAGAGCAATCCTATGATCCTCAAGATATCAACGAGCCCCGAGACTCAAGAAATGAGATCCATAATAAATCCAATCGATGATCGAAACATTTTGAATCGATTAGGAAATAAGCAGGGATTATGTTCAAGATACATAATGTTGTAACAAGAATTATGACAAGTGGAGGATCTCGAACCTCAATCATGGAGAATGTTGACAAAGATGCGACACAAAGTAAGTGCAGCACTTGAATTGCATTGAATTCACTTGTCAAACGTTGTTTTTAATCTGAAATGACCCACCTGGTGTATTGGAACCTTAAGGTAAACGTGTTTTTGTGTGTAAAAGAAATGAGAAAACAAAATGCAAACATATAAGGCACACCCTTTTATGTAATACAGATTTTCACAAAGACCTGGGTGTCGACAGAAATATATTATACCACCTGCTATTAACATTTTATTAAGATTATGATGGCCCTATTAGTTTACCCATTCCACAGAGAGTCACGCATTTGATGGATACGGTTACAACCTGTCTTTATGGTTCACTTGATAAAGAGATATATATGAAAATTCCTAAAGATTTAAGATGCCTGTATACATGGTTCAAAGTCTCTGAAACATACTCAATCGCATTGTAAAGACTATTGTAATGGTTCTCAAGAATCGTATCTAGACGGGGTATGTCCACCTTGTTTTGTGTATTTATCACAAGGCCATATGTTCATGGGTCATTTGCCCATGTGGTTAACAGAAAACAACATCAGACTTATATACTTGCTGCTTATGTTGATTACACAAACTCATATTAGAACTCTCAAAGAGCTTCAAAAGGCAATTGATTATTTAAAGAAATAATTTTGAGACAAAAGATCTTAGAAAGATAAAATTATGTCTTGGTTTGCAAATCAGGCACAGTATCTTTGTCCACCACCGCTCTATGCTTAAAAGGTGTTGAACGATTTTACACAATGGCACATCCATTAAGTATTTTGTACTGGCTGTCCATCACTGATGAATAAGGATCCGTTTCCTAACCCCAAGAAAAGAATAATAGGATTTTGCTCTATACCATATCTGAAAAAGTATTTAAAAATAATTGTATGTCATAATACTGGCGAAGGGTTCACATAGCATTTTCATTAATCTGGCAAGATATAGCTCTCGCTCTAACCAGAGTCATCGGAATGGAATCAAAACATATCGTGGTATCTAAAAGGACTACCGATATGGGCTTGTTTTATTCTAACAATTATGGCAAATCGATCTTGTCGGGTTATGCCGACGTGGTATTTATCCGACCCACACAAAGCTCGATCTCAAACAGTTATGTGTTCAGCAAGTACTTCCATATTCGGCGATCTACAAACAATCTATTGTGGCTACTTCATCAAATAGTGCCAAAATAAATAGCTATTCATGAAGCAGTGCCAATATATGTGGGCTGAGAGGTCACGATATCTACATCTCATTCGAGAAAACGAGATTTAAATGTGATGAGTACCCACGATCTTATATTTAAGATAATGCACGCGCATAGTCCAATTAAGGGGAGGATTCATAAAAGGAGATTGAATGAAACATATTTCATCAAAGGTTTTCTTCACACATGATCTCTAGAAGAAGGGTGATATCAACGTACAATAGATTCGGTCAAGTGATAATTTAGCGGATTTGTTCACTAAAGCATTGCCAACTTCAACATTTAAGCAGGCTACGTACAAGATTGGAATGCGTCATCTCCGAGACATTAATTGTTTCCATCGTGTAGTAAATATACTTTTTTCCTTAACCAAGTTTTATCCCATCGGTTTTCCTGGTAAGGTTTTTAATGACAAACAAGAATGCGTATTACATAAGATATGTGTACACTTTTTCCTTTCACTAGAATTTTTTCCATAAGGTATTTTTTTCTGGGTTTTAACGAGATATTATCTATTAATAAAACATCCAAGCGAGTGTTATGAACTATTTAGCTAGTCAATGTTTGATATTATTAGAAGTAATTTGTACCACTTGTTCATAAAGTGATAAATACAATTTGCAATAAGTAATAGATCTTAACAGAAGCAAATTGTAAATCAATTTGCACAAGTTGCGCAAGCTGAATATTGTAGATTGAGGGACAAAATTCTTCTATAAATAGAGACCTTTGCGTTCTCATTTAAAACATCATCAACAAGTGAAATAGAATCTCTCCCTCCTCTCTTCTAAGCTATTAGTTTGATTCTCTTATTTATTTTCAATTATATAGTTTTATAATACCTATGAAATAGTTATCTTTTTTTCACTCTGCAACTGATTTGTCTTTTTTTTTCCGCAAGTGAATGGAAGGATAATACAAACAGATAGATATCAATAGACAATATTAGCTAAACGACTACAGTTGACTGGCTTTTCCTCTAATACAACTTGTACCACTCAGAATTGACCCTCTTACCAAATAACACTCCACTGACTTACAAACAGCAGTGTATTGGTATACAATGATCATCATTAAATAGATGATCTATTGAATTTCAAGTATTCCATTTAAAAGATATAGAAGCTATTTTTAAAAAGAGTATTTATCTAAGAGAGATTTGAGATAATCCAGGAAAACGTAAACCACGGCTAATTTACTTTTCTTGAGTGGAAAACAGATGTGCAAAGCCTGTAATATTCAATAAGATGAACAAGTTTCTTCAAGTTATAAATGCCACAAGTGACCAGCAAAAAAATACTTCTGCCGCCATTTTTACTTATCATGTATTAACTTGACACACTCTTAAGGAGCTATAAATAGAATAATAATTTTACTATATGACCCCTAATTATTACTATGTCATTTAATGTTTAAAGTTAGTGAAACATACTTTAAAAGTTGTGTAGCCACTAAAAATTTCTTGAACTTTCGAACCCTTATAATTAATAATAAGTGTAAAATAGGTATGAAATAATAAATTTTTTGATTTTTCAAACTGGATAAATGAAAATTAATAACTATTTTTAGTATACAACAGTGTTTTAAAAGGCAAAGGCGTAAGGCGAGGCATTTTACGTAAAGACAAGTACGATGGCAGGCGTAATATTGTATGGCGTAAGTCCCATGGATTTATGGGGCATATGTCTCATGTTTCTTCACTTTTATAATTTTATTACTAAAAATTAGCAAAAGTAAAGTTTTCATTAAAACTCTGCAAATAAATTCAAATAAATCGCCAATAATATAAAAAGAGTTATTATAACTATTTTTTAGAAAGGTAACAATACAAAAAATGATAATAGAAATCTTTAAAATGAAATATTCATTTACTTCCTAACCAATCTCCAGATCTATTAGTCCTTCCCGACTTCAACTAATATTTACACTAACTTTTATTTATACATTCATAAAAGGAGAAGGGCAAAAAGTGTAAGAGCAATGACAAAAAAAGGATAATATTTCCTCAAGAAAATAGTGTTATGAAATGTCTATCATATCAATTTCAGGCATAATTATCTAAAAGAAACTATTTATGCTATGAGAGTTACTTTTTTTAATTATATATTTTAGTAGAAATCAACACAACATGAAAACATGATAACCTAAATTATAAATATCATTATACCAATAATAAAAATCAAAATTTATAAAAAAAATACATTAAAAAAAATAAAAATTAAGTTTAAAGCTGGGGCTCTAGACGCTAAAAAATTAAATTTAAAGTTCTGCTGTACGCCTTACGCCCGGGGCTTATGTTTTTGCGTCCCGGACTTATGCCCCAAATTCTAGAGCGTACGACCCATGAATCTATGCCTTTCATTTGAGCCACGGAACGTTTTTGGTACTCCCGCCCCGAAACTCGTCCCGAATACGCCTCTAAAAACACTGGTATACAGGAGAAATTAAAGTGGACGGAGGGAGTACGTCGAAGTTGACTTCTTCGGCACATCTCATAAATGCAATAGCATTCCTAGTCTGTAAGTTGTTGGTTTACTTTGACATTTTCTTCCTTTGTCTTCATTTTGTTGGACGACTCATCAACAGTTATCTTGACAATTATTCACTGCTTGATTAATCAGTCGTAAATTACAATGTGAAAATCATAAAAAATAAATAAATAAATAAATGACTACTAAGGCCACTCGGAAAAGCCCACACATGGCATGCGGCAGCTTGTCTTAACAATCTGTTTTAGCACATAAAAATCTTTTGTTATGAACTGATGGAATTTTTTTAAACAATAGTAATTGGAATAGTGAAGTAAAGAAAGTTATGAAATAATGACACCTAAAATTTAAATCTGGAATATTAAGTTTGAATTGTTTCGAATGAAGTTGAAGTTTCAAAATATCTGATACTATATTTTCTAGCCGGATCAAAACAGAGAATATGTAAAGTAAAAATGAAACTTACCAAGTAATTAATTACTGTGAACACAAAAGCGGATGTAGTGTTGTGAAACTATTCAGCTTCACTTTCCATTATAATCAACTATTAGAGTAGAAACACATCTCCTCGGAGAATTTTAACTTCCAACTAATGTAAAGATTAAGATGTGGAATCGGGGAGGCTCAACAAAACCTTGACGAGATCTGGAGTACTGCTTTGATTTAACGGAAAAGGCTCAAATATGCCATCGAACTACCAAAAAAGGCTCATTCATGTCACCCGTTAATAGTTGGGCTAAAAAAAATGTCACCGTCGTTACCATTTTGGTTTATATATGTCATTACTCACTAATGGAACTCTACTACTACCAGATTTTTCCACGTGACATTATCTAAACCCTTTATTTTACAAGTGGTATATATGAGCCATTTCGTAGTTCAGTGGCATATTTGAATCTATTCCTAATTCCTATATAAACCTCAATCTTTTCTAATTTTATGTTGTGACGATCCGTTAGGTCGTTTTGGCTATTTTTGTGTTTTAGACAATTTTACCCTTGTGAACCCGCCCCTCGCTTGTTTTTGGGTTTGTTGTCAGGAAAATGGTTGGCATGATTCCCAGGTAATGAAAATCTCTTAATTTGGAAATTTGCTAAGTTTAGGAATCTTTAAGTGTTTGGGGGGATTTTGGCTTCATTAAGGGTAGTTATGTCTTTTTGGGAAATCCTGCTCCATTAGCTTCGAACGTCGAATTTAGGATGCTCTTGCCTGGCTTCCCAGGTCTAGAGGCATTTTTTGGGTGGTATTGAAAGTTGGTTTTTGCTCGTTCGGGGATGACTTAGTCAACGAGACATCTTTTGGAAATTCTGAGTGCGCGAATGAATTCGTAGCCTGTTTTTACATGTGTCTACATAGTTGGTTTGTGCCTAGAGGTTCCTAAGAGTCTCGAATTTCTGGCCGAGAGAGTCAAAACCGCATTTTTATCTGTTATGGTGTCTTCGCAAGCATGCAAAGGGTCACGCCCCTGTGAATCCACCCCAGCGAGCGTAGGCTTGCCGGAGCGAGATCCTATGATTTGGCTAGTCTTCGTCCCTGCGGACAAAGTCACGCAGGTACGGGCCCGTAGCAACTAGCAAGGCTCCGCCGCCGCAGAGCCAAAATATTCCATGAAGCTTCGCCGAGGTGAGCTAGAGGTCTCCGGGCGAACGAAAGGGTAGAGCGAAGATCGCCGAATGTATGATTTATCGCGAGTCTTTCATTAGAAACCCCATTCGAAATTCTTCAAGTTGAGAGATATTTTGGAAGGGAATTGAAGGCAATTCAAGGGGAAAACCATTGGGTAAATAATCTAACCTAGTATTATTATTCTTTTAATGAATTAGATCCTTATTACATGCTTTAATGAAGAAATCAAATGGCTTATGAAAGGGTTTTTGTAAATACAATTGGAGAAGAAGAAATTGATCATTGAGCATGATTTAGCCAATATATTGGGATGATTTTTGGTATATGAGTTAGATAAAGTATAAGGATCATAATCTTGGACTCAATTTACTGTTATGCCCTTTTGGGTTCGGAATCCTAATTTTAGGCCTAAAATTAGGGCTTTTTGATTAAGTGGTAATATGGGTGTTGTTAGACTCGTATTCTAATGTGTAACCCGTATTTGACTAGACTTTGCTCATTTGGAGACTATTCGTGAGGGCAAGAGAATGCTTTGACCCGAGTTTTGACATTCCAGGCATGTTGAGATCTTGAACTCTTTCTTGAATGTGTGTGTTGGTTAAAATGACCTAATTAAGAGGAAATTGAGCGAATTAAGGGGGTTCCTATACTCATGACGTGACAAACACTAGTATCAGATACCGTTTATCATGTTTGGGGTATTTGTGCTATTTAAATTGTATAGTTGGTTTGAATGCCATGTCTGGGCATTAACTGATAGTCTAGTATAATCCTTTGGGATCTGTGATTGGGGTCTGATGCCTGTACTTTATGTCTCCATTCTAATTGCCTATCTTGTTGTTTATGTGCATATCACTCATGTATCCTCGTTATAATAAGATAAGGAAAAGGGTGAAGCCTTCATGGTATTAAAAACATGCCTTTGGTGAAATTTGTGGTACTTACATGTTCTTTGATTTGGAGCATGTTATATTTGTGCATATATATTCATACACGTGATTTGATGATACGATGTGAGTCCGAGGGAATCTTATTCGATAGGGAATATTATGGCCGACGGGCTAAGCGACAAAGTGAGATCGAGATATGATACGGCTGATACGACGTGGCCGTGATCCGAGACACGGAAAGAATATACGGGCTTCGCGAGCTCTACGGGTCACTAATCATGATAGCATCGAGTGTATATCGAGAATAAGGCCTGCATTGAATTTCAGATCTCATTCATCTTATTGTACCTATTTGATGATATTATTGGATTTGCCTTGTCTTATTCTGTCTTGTCTTCTTACGTGCTATTTGGTTCTAAATTGCTTAACTGTGAATATTTGGTATTTCTGGACTAATAGCAGACAAGTGTGGTTATAGTATCGTACCAACCCTCGTCTCTATTCTTGGAAGGGTCGGTCGACGATACATGCTAAGTACCATTAATTTTGTACTCACTACACTTGCTGCACCCTTTTTATGTGCAGATTCGACTCATAGTTCCTCGAGAGGACGTGAGTACCAGATAGACCACTAGGGAGTTGCTGCTGAGATTCAGGGTAACTCTATGGCTTGCGGATGGCTCATTTCTTCTATATTGCTATCTACCCGTCTTTTCCTATTCCTCTTACGCTTTTATGTTATGTTCGTACTATGACATTTTTAGTTGGTCCTTGTATGTGGTGACCTCGGATTTTGGGGCAAGATTTGTAATAACTTAAGGATTTTTTAGTATTTGAAATTTTAACACTATAATTGATTTGTATGCTATCTTTTTGCACTTAGATAATTAATTGTTATGGTTGTGTTGGCTTACTAGTACGGTGGGACTAGTGCCATCATGACCAAGGATTTTGGGGTTATAGTATCCCTACCAACCTCACTAATAAAAAGACCGTGTCTTTTAGAGTCTTGCGGATGAGTACGAAGAGCTCCGTACTTATCCTCGAGAGGCTAATGGATATTTAGAAAAACTCTTATCTTTTGTTCCTTATCGTGCGTATTTACTTCTAATGTGTTCTAAAGGTCTCTTTGTTTCATTCTCTCATGGGGCTGGACTCACTAGCCGTGTCGGTATAGCACCGCCTCCCGTTTCCACGCCGCTAGTAGCTGGGAGGGCGTGGTAGTAGGCCGAGGCCTAATTGATCCCCGTGTAGAGCACCCGCAACCGCTCATAATCCGTCTTCACACCCGAGCCTGTGGGGAGTATTCGTCAGATTTTCAAAGTTCGGTAATTCAAGAATTCGGTGTAATTCAAAGCTATACCAAATACCGAACTTTCAAACTTCGGTTCGGAAATTAAACTGTCTGCACGGATTCGGTAATACCATATCAAGTCGAAGTCCACCGTATTAGAATGCAAGTATACTATGCAAGAATAACAACAACATATTCTTAAAATAAATCCAGAAATTACCAAATCGGACAAAAGTTCCGCTTGAAAAACATTCTAGTTAGATCTTTAAAAATCCTTAAGTTATTTCAATAACAAACGACAACCCCAAAAAGTAGCTACTTATAAATTCTAGTCCAAGATCTCATAAGTCATACATGGTCCCAATAACAAAAGACTTACAAGGATCAACAAGTTGGTTTTGATCCTAGTCAAATAAAAAACAAAAAAATTTAATTGAAAGCATTATTAGAAAAATTTGTTATATCTCCAAATTCTTAACTATTTTTTCAGCATAAAATTACTGAAGAGAAAACACTTGAAAAGGGAATATGATAAAGCTATAAATTGAGAAAGCATAGAATTTTCAGTATATATTTGGCTATATTCTACTATCCGCACTTAGATAATATTTGGCAATTGTTATTGTTGGCTGTGTAATGATGGGATCGTAAGCAAGTTGGGAAGTTGATTAGGCTACGTGCGCATTACTTGTAGATATGCTTGATAAGGACAATAATGCTATGATCCAAAAGGATTGAGCAATTGTTGGAAGCGACCTATCAGTTAATTTGCAAGATTAATTGCTCGTATTCTAAGGAAATTAAGTTGTGTTTTGATTTTGAGCTTGAGTTTGATCATTTACTAATAATGTATATATATATATATATAGGAAAGTTGTTGAAATACTTTAGTGTATGAGATAATTGGTGTAGAAGCGTGACAACTCTATTGTTAGTTCACCTTCCTAAATGTCGGGGTTTAAGATGTAAGTATGGGAACTTTCAAGTCGAGAGGTGATTCTGAAAGTTGTTATGCACAGATGAAATGTGGATCAACCATATTTGGTTGGAGTGGTCACACATTCCCGAACTAGAGGAAATATATACATGACACCCAAGAGGTCATGGAGAAAAGTGAAAATTTCTTTTCTTCCTGTATGGCAAGTGGTTAAATGCTTATTTTCCTCAAAAGGTTACTCCATTTCGACCGAAATAACCCTTTTCGTTTAAATTTCGACGAAGACGAGAAGGTTTAAAATAAAAATAAAAATAAAAGATAACAAAGCCACAAACCTCATAGACAATATCAACAAAGACCATCGCATGCCTCGAGAAAAGGAGTACAACACATATGTTTTGAAATAGAATAAGCAGAAACCAATTTGCAATGTCACATATCCAAGAACTGACCTCGTGAGATCAATGGTGACACAAGAATTCATGGAAATTCATCAACAATATTTTTTTGTTTCAACCGATCAATTACAATTAAAAACATTGTACGGAGCATAAGACCATATGCTAGAAAATGTGACAACAGAGCAATGGCAAATGTTGTTACAAACTTAACGAAAAAGTTCATATTTCACAACAAATCCCAATTTGCACTAGAAATTATTCTGTCCCTCAGCTTGTTTTTTCAACTAAAGGATATATTGAATCACTTCCATGATTTCACCGATGCTAATTCCATTATTCCAAACTTTGCGACATTTCATGCAGTGAAGTCCAATTTCTCGATTAATTTTTCAACTAAAGGATATGCTGAAAATCACTTCCATGATTTCACCGATCCGGCTTTTGACATTGCAGATTTGCAAAGCTAGTAATCACCAAGCTTACTAACGAGCAAGACACAAGATGTAAAGGAAATCATAATCCAAGGCAAATAAAGTTTAAACAAGCAAGTTATCGAAAATAGAAATCATGTTATTAAGGTGTTGGATAAATGAAAGCTGATCGCTGATCATGTTGCAAGCAGCAAGCCGGCATTATCAAAAGTTAAAACTAGCACCGGTGGAGAAATGAAAAATGAACATTTTAACTCTAACATGGACACATTTTAACACTTGAAGTGAGGGGATCTTGTTAGTCTGTTATTTACATTACTTGATATATGTGAAGAAGAATTTTCCAAGGACAGGCGTATACATCCATGTAACAAATTACATTTTTACATGATTTCTAAGAAACCCATTGCAAAAACAAATTATAAGTTTACATGATTTAGAGAAAATGTATTAAGAATAATTACACTTTCACATGATTTAGAGAAAAACCCATTTCAAATTACACTTTTACGTGATTTAGAGAAAACCCATTTCAAAAAACTCGACCTCATATAAAAAAAATTGATTCTAACCGGAAATTACCAATGTAGACATTACAATATCGCATCGTTAATATTAATGAAGAGAACTATAGAGCAGATCGAGAGAGAGGATATAATGGTGAACCCGATTGTAATTGGAAGCTTAAGTAATTTGAATAGTAACTAAGAGAGTTAAGATGACAAATGGAGATACGGACTCTAATCTTTGGTCTATTTAAGGGCTTCCGATGTTGTTGAGAGCTTTGACCTGAAGGTCACGATGGAATAATATTGGTCCGTTGATGAAATTTGCGACGGTGGAGAGGTCGAGGTGATACCGCTTTTGGGAGGCCGAGACGATAGATGTCATGAAGGTGAAGTGAAGTAGTGAACTGAGTGACATCGATGAGACGATGAATCGACCGTTGTTAGGGGATTTAGGTCTTAGGGATTTTTAATTTTCTATGGATCCGGGCATCCGTATCCGGCTATCGGATTCATTTCCTGATTCACCGGGTCCTTTGACTTAAAATGTTTTAAATGGGCCTTTAGCCCCTTACTCCTTTAAGATGTACAGATGTGTTTAATTTTCGGTATTCGGTGGCCATCAATACCGAACGGTATAATTGTAAATACCGAAACCGAATTACCAAATTTTATCTTTCAGTACCGACTACCGAACCGAAAACCGAATTATCGAATACCGAAATAGCCGGTTCGGTTCGGTAATTCGGTTTTCGGTATTTTATGCCCAAAACTCTACCCGAGCTGTAGGGTATGACTGTGTGAAGCGGGTGAGATACCCGTGGATACCGGGTCGGCTCCAAATTCACTCGCCTGCTGATTTTCTCTAGGATGCCATGGCTTGTCTGTTGAGCTACTTGATTGGATGTCTTAGGCAGGCATGATCCTGACTCTTTCTGAGGGATCCCAGACTCAAGTAGGAGCGCGAGACTCCCCGAGCTGAGGTAGCGCGGGTTTCGGGACTCCGTGAACGCGGCCGGTCATAGCGGCTATGGCTCTCCAGTATTCGGGCCCCGGTTTGATGTTGCTGGATCCGGTACAGTTCTTCTGGTATTGTGGCACGGCTAGCTGTTCAGCCTACTATGACTGTTGATGAGCAGAAGAGATGTGATAAATTTGACTAGATGGCTGCATGCATTTCTGATGGACATCAGTCTTGGCCGACGCTGCTTTTGAGTTCTTGGTTAACTGCCACGAGAGATTGGATGCTCTTGGACTAGTGATGTCCAATGGTGTGTCGTTTGTGGCTATGTAGATAGTTGGTCCCGTCAAGCAGTGGTAGAAAGCGTTCGTGGAGACTAGACCAGTTAAAGCGCCTCCGCTTACTTAAGAGGAGTTTTTGAGGGTTTTCTTAGAGAAGTGAGTCCCTTTCAGCTTGCGTGAGGAGAGGCGTGAGAGGTTTGACCATCTTGAGCAGGGTTCTATAAGTGTTACTGAATACGAGATGGAGTTTCATGCCTTGTCCTGTCATGCTTTGACTATTCTACCTGATGGGACGGAGAGGATCTGCAAGTTCATTCGAGGGTTATCGTATCATCTCAAGGTTGCTGCTATGTTTGTTGCCTCTTCAGGCAAGGACTTTGAGGGTGTTGTTGATGCTGGGCGGGGTATGAAGACCCTCAGGTGCTAGGGGTTTAGGGATAAGGCTGTGAAGAAACCTCGTTCTTTTGGAGCTTTTAGGAGCTTCTCCTCTGGAGGTCATGATCACCATAGTAGAGGTCATCGTCCTTAGTTAAGTCGACCAGCCCAGGCAGCCATTCAGCCTTCTTAGGGTGGTACTTCGGGTCATAGTGGTGGATACATGCCGGGTCAGAGCTCCCAACCTTCTTATTCTCGGCCAAGTAGCCATGGTGGTTATTCTGGTTCTTCTCCTCATCCAGCAGCTCGTGGAGGATGTTATGAGTGTGGTCAGGTTGGGCACTATGCTAGAGATTTCCCCAGAGCTCGACAGGGTGGTTCGCGCCCCACTTCTTAGGTTTCCACTCCGAGATCCGCTAATCATCCATCTAGAGGTGCTTCACATGGTGGTAGAGGGAGTTGTTATGCGGATAGAGGAGGCACTCAGATCGGCCATGGAGGTGGTCGTGGTGGTGCCCAGTCTTAAGGTATTAGGGCCCAATGTTATGCATTCCCGGGTAGACCCGAGGCGAAGGCCTCATATGGTATGATTATAGGTATTATTTCTGCTTGTCACCAGTCAGCTGTGGCTTTATTTGATCCGAGTTCTACGTATTCTTATGTGTCTACTTATTTTACATCGGGTGTTGATATGATGTGTGAGTCTCTTAATGTTCTTGTTTATGTTTCTACCCTGGTGGGAGAGTCCGTAGTGGTGGATCGAGTGTACCGATCTTATCTATTTACTGTTATGGGGTATAAGACTTAGGTTGACTTGATGATTCTTGATATGACTGATTTTGATGTGATTTTGGGTATGAGTTGGTTATCTCCGTGCCATGCCATTTTGGATTGTCATGCCAAAATAGTTACTTTAGCCATGCCTGGTATTTCTATGTTAGAGTGGAAGGGTTTGGTTAGTCGCGCGCCTAAGAGGTTAGTTTCGTTTCTTAAGGCGCGTCGGATGGTTGAGAAGGGGTGCCTAGCTTACCTTGCTTATATTTGTGATACTAGTGCCGACACTCCTCCACTTGAGTTGGTACCGGTTGTGAGAGAGTTTCTTGAGGTGTTCCCTACTGATCTTCTTGGTATTCCTACAGAGTTAAAGGAATTGAAAGAGCAGTTGCAATATTTATTGAGCAAAGGGTTTATTTCGTCCTAGTGTTTCTCCTTGGGGTGCACAGGTTTTGTTTGTGAAGAAGAAGGACGAGTCTATAAGGATATATATTGATTATAGGCAGTTGAACAAGGTGACCATTAAGAACAAGTATCCCATTCCCAGGATTGATGACCTGTTTGACCAGCTTCAGGGAGAGTCAGTCTTTTCTAAGATTGACTTAAAGTCCGAATATCATCAGCTTAAGATCTGGCAGAGGATATTCCCAAGATAGCGTTTCGTACTCGTGATAGTCATTATAAGTTTTTGGTTATGTCCTTTGGGTTGACTAATGCCCCTGCAGCGTTTATGGAGTTGATGAATAATGCCTTTTAACCGTATTTGGACTCATTTGTGATTTTATTCATTGATGATATTTTGATCTATTCTAGGAGTAGAGAGGAGCATGAGAGGCATTTGAGGATTGTTCTTGAGACTTTGAGGGAGAAGAGGCTTTATGCCAAATTCTCCAAGTGTGATTTCTGGCTTAGTTCTGTGGCGTTTTTGGGGCACGTGGTGTCCAAGGATGGTATCATGGTTGACCCATAGAAGATTGAGGCTATTCGTGATTAGGGCAGGCTTACTACAGTTTCAGAGGTTCAGAGCTTTGTTTGTTTGACTAGTTACTATCGACGATTCGTTGAGGGATTTTCTGCTATAGCATCTCCTTTTACCAGATTAACCCAAAAGCCGTTCCCTTCCAGTAGTCGGATGGGTGTGAGGCGAGCTTTAGGAAGCTCAAGGACTTGTTGACTTCGGCTCCCATTTTGGCTCTTCCTGTGGAGGGAGAGGGTTTTACGATTATTGTGATGTGTTGAGGTTGGGTCTTAGTTGTGTTCTCATACAGAAGGGAAGGTCATAGCCTATGCTTCTAGGCAATTGAAAGTGCACGAGAAGAACTACCCCGTTCAAAACTTGGAGTTAGCAACGGTGGTGTTTACTTTGAAGATTTTAAGGCATTATCTCTATGGCATGCACTGTGAGGTTTTCACGGATCATAAGAGCCTTCAAAGATATTTTCAACCAAAAGGATTTGAACATGAGGCAACGAAGGTGGTTAGAGCTACTCAAGGATTATGCCATGTCTATCCTTTATCATCGGGCAAGGCCAATGTGGTTGCGGATGCTTTGAGTAAAAAATCTATGAGCATGGGTAGTCTTGCTTGTCTTCAGGTTGGAGAGAGACCGCTGGCTAGAGAGATTCAGAGTTTGGCAAATTCCTTGGTTAGGCTTGATATTTATGAGCCTGGTAGAATTCTCGCTTGCGTTGAGGCACGTTCCTCTTTGTTGGAGCAGATTCGAGCTCAACAGTTTGATGATCCAAAGTTAAGCAAAATTCAGGACAAAGTGTTGGAAGGGAAGGCTAGAGAGGCTAGACTGGATGATGATGGGATTTTAAGGATCAAGGGTCGAGTGCATGTGCCTCGGACCAGTGATTTGACTACTTTGATTATGGAGGAGGCCTACAGCTCGAGGTATTCTATTCACCCTAGTGCTATGAAGATGTATCGAGATTTGAAGAAACACTCTTAGTGGTGTAGCATGAAGAATGATATCATCAAGTTTGTGTCCAAATGTTTGAACTGTCAACAAGTGAAGTATGAATATCAAAAGCCTAGTGGGATTTCTCAAAGGATGCCCATTTCCGAGTGGAAGTGGGAGAGGATTGCGATGGACTTCGTGGTAGGTTTGCCACGGGCTTTGGGCAAGGTTGACGCTATTTGGGTGATTGTGGATCGTTTAACCAAGTTAGCTCATTTCATTCCTGTCCAGACGACTTATACTTTTGAGAAGTTGGCTAAGGTCTACATCCGTGAGATTCTTCGTTTGCATTAGGTGCCCATTTCCATTATTTCTGACCGAGGTAGTCAGTTCACCTCTCAGTTTTTGAAGAATTTACAAAAGGAGTTAGGCACTCGGGTTGAATTGAGCACGACATTCCATCCCCAAACTGATGGTCACTTTGAGCGGACTATCCAAGTTTTAAAGGATATGTTGAGAGCATGCCTGATTGATTTTGGTGGTCATTGGGACCAATTCTTGCCTTTGGCGGAGTTTGCTTGCAATAATAGTTACCATTTCAGCATCAAGATGGCTCCTTTTGAGGCGTTATATGGTAGGAGGTGTCGATCTCCCATTGGTTAGTTTGACTCATTTGAAGAGAGGCCGTGGGTTACCGATTTGCTTAAGGATTCATTGGAGAAAGTGAAAATCATACAAGGAAGACTTCTCACCTCTTAGAGTCAGCAAAAGAGTTACCGGACCGTAGAGTTCGTGATTTGGAGTTTATGGTGGGTGATCGGGTTTTGCTTAAGGTTTCACCCATAAAAGGTGTGATGAGGTTTAGGAAGAAAGGGAAGTTGAGTCCTCGTTACATTGGTCCTTTTGAGATTATTCAGAGATTTGGAAAGTATCTTATGAGTTAGCACTACCTCCTGGTTTGTCTAGTATGCATCCGATGTTCCATTTTCCTATGCTTAAGAAGTACATTTCGGATAGTTCTCAAGTGATTAGATGGGATTCGATGATGCTTGATCAGAATTTGTCCTATGAGGAGGAGCTAGTTGCTATTTTGGATAGTCAGATTCACAAGTTGAGATCCAAGAAAATTGCTTCTGTGAAGGTTCAGTGGAGAGGTCATCCAGTGGAGGAGGCTACTTGGGAGACCGAGACTGATATGAGGGCGAGGTACCCTTGACTTTTTTTATACCCGCGGTACTTCCTTTCTCTTTTCTTTCTTTGATGTTCGAGGACGAGCATGTGTTTTAGTGGTGGATAATGTAACGACCCGTTAGGTCATTTTGGCTATTTTGCCCTTATTAACCCTTCCCTCGCTTGTTTTTGGGTTTGTTGTGTTGTGAAAATGGTTGGCACGATTCCCTAGGTAACAGAAATCTCTTAAGTTGGAAATTTGCTAAGTTTAGGAATGTTTCAGTGTTTGGGGGGATTGATTCCATTAGCTTTGGAACGTCGAATTTAGGATGCTTGGTTCAGTTCCCGAGGGTCTTGAGGGCATTTTGAGCACTTGGTTAGAAAGTTGGTTTTTGCCCGTTCGGGGTTGACTTAGTCAACAAGACCTCTTTTGGAAATTCCGAGTGCACAAATGAATTCGTAGCGCATTTTTACATGTGTCTGCATAGTCGGTTTGTGCCGAGGAGGTTTCGGGAGAGTCTCGTGATTTCGGGTTGAGATAGTAAAAAACCAAATTTTTATCTATTATGGTGTTTTCACTAGCACGCAAAGGGTCGTGTCCCTGAGAATACGTCCAAGTGAGCGTAGGCTCGCCGAAGCGAGATCCTATGATTTGGCCAATCTTCGCCCTTGCGGACAAAGTCACACAGGTGCGGGCTCGCAACAGCGAGTTAGGCTTCGCCGCTGTGGACAAAGTCACGCAGGTGCCGGTCTATAGTAGCAAGCTAGGCTTCGCCGCTGCAGAGCCAAGATATTTCATAAAGCTTCGTTGAGGCGAGCTAGAGGTAATCGATGCGCATGCCCCGGGGCGAATGTGAGTGGGTAGGAGCGAAGATCGCCGAACAGAATACATGATTTATTGTGAGTCTTTCATTAGAAACCCCATTCGAAATTCTTCAAGTTGAGAGCTATTTTGGAAGGGAATTGAAGGCAATTCAAGGGGAAAACCATTGGGTAAGGAATCTAACCTAGTATTATGATTCCTTTAATGAATTAGATCCTTATTACATGCTTTAAATGAAGAAATCAAAAGGTTTATGAAAGGGTTTTTGGAAACCCAATTGGAGAAGAAGAAATTGATTGTGGAGCATGATTTAGCCAATATGTTGGGATGATTTTTGGTATATAAGTTAGATAAAGTATAAGGATCATGATCTTGGACTCAATTTACTATTTTACCCTTTTGGGTTCGGAATCCTAATTTTAGGGCTAAAACTGTTTTTTTTATTAAGTGGTAATATGGGTGTTGTTAGACTCGTATTCTAATGTGTAACCCGTATTTGATTAGACTTTACTCATTTGGAGACTTTTCGTGAGGGTAAGAGGACACGCTTTGACCCGAGTTTCGGTATTCCAGGCATGTTGAGATCTTGAACTCTTTCTAGATTGTGTGTTGGTTAAAATGAACCTAATTAAGGGGAAAATGGGAGAATTAAGGGGGTTCCGATACTCGTGAGGTGACGAGCACTAGTATCGGATACCGGTCATCATGTTTGGGGTATTTGTGCCATTTAAATTGTATAGTTGGTCTGAATGCCATGTCTAGGCACTAGCTGATAGTCTAGTATGACCCTTTGGGATCTGTGATTGGGGTCTGATGCCCGTACTTTATGGCTCCATTCTAATTGCCAATCTTGTTGTATATGTGCATATCACTCATGTATCCTCGTTATAATAAGATAAGGAAAAAGCTGAAGCCTTTATGATATTGAGAACATGCTTTTGATGAAATTTATGGTACTTTCCTGTTCTTTGATTTTGTCACCACCCCAATTCACGGGTCATGCGGGCACCTACCTTATCCCGCCTGGCAGGCGAACCCTTACCCAACACTTCCTTCATAAAATGGTTTTACCAATTAATGCCAACAATATTGAAATAAATAAGTAAATAAAATGCCTTTCTAGTAAAATTTATACCATACAATTTTAACAATTCAAATTCCCCGGACCTAGTATAGACGTGAACAAGAGCTTCTATAATGTACAAGAAGGGACAAGTAAAAATAAAATAATGAAACAACTTCTGTCTAGGAGGAGATACACAAAAGCTGCCAAAGGATATCCACCACTGCAACATAGTGAAACCTCTAAGTAATTACCTAAAAAACACGACCACAACCTTTAAAGGAATGTCATTCAAATCAATAGAATTTATGTTCCACACGTACTCGTAAGCATCATAGGCCAACTAAGATTAGTTCACGCAATATAATTTAAAATTAAACAGAATAAATATATATATGTTAATTAACGATTACCCTTATTAACTATTTCCACAAAGTAATAATGTATCATGAAAATTAACAAACATAACCCTATTACTATCACTTACATAATCACATATAATAACTAAAGAAGATTAAAATGTCAACAACTTTTCAATCATTAGAACACTATCTTAACATTTTTCATAACTCGAAAAAAGAAATTGGGACAACACTTTTTACCTTCGTCCTAATTTTGGACTAACATTTTCCGTTATTTCACCACAAATAAATCAAGACTAATAATTGCTTGTACACATGGTATAACGACTCTAGACAATCCTATTAATCTACTTATTAATTATTCCTTATTACAAACATCAACAACCCATGAACAACCGAACACCCAATTTACGTATTCCATTCTTAGCCTTTCCTGACATAGACATTAAACACATGAAAAACTACAATTACCTTACCAAGAAAGGATTCAACTCTTGAAATCTCGAAAGTGAGTCACACCTTAAATGCCAAAGGTTCGAACATCATCAGATATATATATATATATATATATATATATATATATATATACGTTTGAAATAATTACGAAAATATAATAAAATAAATCTAGTCTCTCACCAACCATGTACACACATGCTAAATGGTAATGTTTTTCCTAAATAGTCATGATTTGCAAGGGACCGGGGGGTGTCCATGTACCACTGCGCCCCTAAACTTAACCATTTCGACCATTTTGCACTTCAACTAAGTGTTGTTCCACATTGAACCACCCCCCGTCAAATGTGCCTTCTACGTAGACACATATGTTCCATCTTCAATTATTATTCCATTACCCATCACAATGTATTATATATTCTAATTTAATCACAAGATATTATCCATAATACCTTAGTCGAACCTAATCAAATCATAATTATGAAGTGATGCCAGAATCAACGATGTACCAATCGAATTACCACAAGTCATACTAGAACCTGATATTATTCATGCATACCCACAACATAAACTACTATAGTAAAGTATGCATTACCTGCCCTATCGTAATCCAACCTATACTAAGACCAGTTTACAACCGCATCACACCCAACCTTTCTAGACCTTCCATGATTACACATGCAACACTAATACCGGACTTACAACAATTAGCTAAGTTTCTCACTACTAAAAGCCCTTTTTAATACTAACAATGTCAACCTATCGTATGTCCAACCAAACTTCTTATCTGAAGGCCTAATTATGCTTTCTCCCATCAATTTTACATCACATACATACGTTTCACTAATCAAAGTCTAACTCAAGTAAACCATAACCTACCTCGATACCGACAGCTATCACGAGCTTCGTGGAGTTTCCTCCTATCGCAATTCCGAACCAAGGCCTTGACAGCGAATTCTAAGAATTTCATGAACCCGAGAACAAGAGCCAAAATCAAGCATTCATAATTAATCTAGTGATACGATCCCATGCTGGAAGATTTGATTCAAATAATAAATACCGTTCGAAATAAAGATAATGAAGAAAATCAAGTTACACGAGAAGTGAAGAATTTGGGATGAGAATAAGAGATAGAAGCAAGACCTCACAATTAGTAAAGGAATTATAGGCAAATCTAGATATTAACCCAAACCCTCCTAATCGATTCTCTACTAACGAACCTATACTATTTGAATTCAAAGAAAGAGTCAATCAAATGAATCCACAAATGAAAAAACTCTCGATATGAAATCAATGGAAAAAAGGTTCAATAGCCACAATGGAATCACCACATCAACTATGACTAAACACTAATCACTAGATTAGCACTACACTAATTCTACTAAACAAACTATCACTCAATTTAGAGTATTCATCTCAATTCAACATAATCTAAGTAAATGAAATGTCTAAGTCTAGTATTTATGCTCCTAGACTAAAGAAGACTAAATTATTACAAAAATGTCATTAATGAGGCAAGGGCCTTATTTGGCTAGTTGGATGTTGGCTTAAACTTGAAAAGACTCCGTCTTGCACATATAGCCATCATCCAGGGAAAGAGTAATTGGACCATTTGCATCTATGCCCTTTCTTTTGCACGTCTAGCCACATTTGTATTTCTATCCCTTTGCACTTCTAGCCACTTTTGAGTTCTAGGCCTCCTTTCTAGTAGCTTCTTCTCCAAGCCTCGCCCAAGCTACCTTTCACACATCGTAAGCCATCTTGTGTGGCTTGAAGAGCCTCAAAGTCCCTCAAGTTCCATCCTTGTCATCCACGCCACTAGAAGAGTGTCTTTCATGCCTTGGCTCGTTGGATGGATGTCTTCAAGTGAAGTGTGCCAAGTAGGATCATATCAAGGAATGATCAGAAGAGATAGAATTCTAGGCTGATTTACTCCTATTCTTAGGCTAGTGTAGGTTAGAAGACTAATGACATTCCTATTTGCAACAAGTGTGGTAAAAGACACCCAGGGGTGTATCGCATGGGTATGGATATTTGTTATAGGCGTGGCCAGCAAGGCCATTTTCAGTGGGATTGTCCATCGGTGAGATAGGGTACTGGAGATAATGTGGCTAAGTCCACAAATTCAGCGACACCTCAAAATTCTCAAGCTCAGTCGGGACATGGTGCAACTAAGTCTGCAAATGCAAGCGGAGGTTGAAACTGCTTGTATGCTTTAGCAGGTCGTCAAGATACAGAGGCACGTGCAGATGTTATCACAGGTACACTAATAGTTTTCACTTTTGACGTTTATACCCTTATTGACCTAGGATCCACCCTATCTTATGTAGCCCCATTTATCGCTAAGAAATTTGGGATAGAACCGAAAAAGTTACACGAACCCTTTGAAGTGTCCACTCCAGTTGGAGAATCAGTTATAGCTAGACGTATTTATAGGGGTTGCCCAGTTTTAGTCTATCACCGTAGAACTATAGCCGACTTAGCAGAGTTGGAGATGGAAGACTTTGATGTAATCATGGGTATGGATTGACTATCTTCATATTATGCTATGGTGGGTTGTATAACTAATATTGTAAGATTTGAATTTCTTAACGAACCAGTCATAGAGTGGAAGGGTAGATTTATTTCCTACCTTAAAGCTAGAAAGATGATTTCCAAAGGGTATATCTATCACTTAGCTCGAGTAAAGGATTCAGATACCCAGACCCTAACTCTCCAGTCCGTACCAGTTGTTAATGAGTTTTTAGAGGTTTTCCCAGCAGATCTTCCCAGAGTTCCTCCTGACAGGGAGATTGACTTTGGAATTAATCTACTTCCCGACACTCAGCCGATATCCATACCGCCATATAGAATGGCTCCAACAGAGTTAAAAGAGTTAAAATCCTAGATGAAAGATCTCCTTGATAAGGGATTTATTAGGCCTAGCGTCTCACCTTAGGGTGCGCCAATCTTGTTTATCCAAAATAAAGATGGTTCCTTACACATATGCATTGATAACCGTCAGTTGAACAAGGTAACCATTAATAACAAGTATCCTCTCCCCAGAATAGATGACTTATTTGACCAACTTCAGGGTGCCCAGTGTTATTCCAAGAGTGACCTCCGATCAAGTTATCACTAGTTAAAGGTTAAAGAAGTTGATATTCCTAAGACCACCTTCAGAACCCATTATGGTCACTTTGAATTTCTGGTTATGTCTTTTGGGTTAACAAATGCACCAGCTGCTTTCATGGATCATATGAACAGGGTCTTCAAGCCTTATCTCAATTTATTTGTCATTATCTTCATTGATGATATTTTGGTGTATTCCCGTAGTAAGGCTGAACATGCAAAAATTCTTAGAATAGTGTTGCAGACACTTCAGGATCATGAGCTTTATGCTAAATTCTCAAAGTGTGAATTTTGGCTCAAGTCAGTGGCATTTCTCGGCCCTGTGATTTCAAGTGAAGGCGTGAAAGTTGATTCTCAGAAAATTGATGTTGTAAAAAACTGGCCCATACCCACTTCAATTTCTGATATAAGAAGTTTCTTAGGTCTGGCGGGTTATTATAGACACTTTATGGAGGGGGTTTCTCTATTTCGATGCTCCGTTGACTAAGTTGACTCAGAAAAAGGTTATGTTTCAGTGGTCTGATGGATGTGAACAAAGCTTTGAAGAGTTGAAGAAGAGGTTGACTTCTACCCCAGTTTTGATGCTACCAGAGGGAACTGAAAGGTTCGTGGTTTATTGTGATGCTTCGGGAATTGATCTCGAATGTGTATTAATGCAGCATGGTAAGGTTGTAGCTTATGCATCTTGTTAGCTGAAGACGCATGAAAAGAATTATCCGACTCATGACTTAGAGTTGGCAGCCTTTGTTTTTGCACTTAAGATATGGCGTCATTATTTGTATGGAATGCATGTTGATATTTTCACTGATCATAAAAGCCTGCAGTATATCTTCAAGCAAAGGGAGTTGGGCAGAGATGATGCCTCGAATTGCTTAAGGACTATGATGTGGATATTTTTTTATCATCCAAGAAAAGCAAATGTGTTAGCCGATGCTCTTAGTTGGTGTTCCATGGGAAGTTTAGCTCACGTTGAGGCAGATAAAAGAACTATGATCAAGGAAGTTCACCGTTTAGTTAATCTAGGAATCCGACTCTTGGACTCCGAAGATGGTGGCATTGTTGTTCAGAACATAGCTCATTCCTCCTTAGTGGTAGAAGTTAAAGAGAAGCAGTTTAGTGATCCCTCTTTATTGTAGTTGAAAGAAGGGATTCACAAGAATAAGACAATGACTTTTGAACAAGGGAGAGATAATGGTACCTTGAGGTACCCAGGCAGATTATGTGTTCTGGATGTAGATAGGTGTCAAAGAGTGAATTACGTCAGAAGCTCACAATTCCAAGTATTCCATTCACCCAGGTTCCACTAAGATGTATCATGATCTTAAAGAGATTTATTGGTGGATTGATATGAAAAAGAATGTAGTAGATTTTGTGGCTAAGTATCCAAATTGTCAACAAGTGAAGGCCGAACACCAGAGGCCTGGTGGTTTAGCCCAGAATATTGATATTCCTGTTTGAAAATGGGAGATGATAAACATGGACTTTATAACAAGTCTAAGTCGTTCATCTCGTAGGCATGACTCGATTTGGGTGATTGTGGACCGACTTACTAAGTTAGCTCACTTCTTGCCAATAAAGACCACTGATTCCGTAGAAGATTATGCCAAGTTGTATATTCGCGAGATTTTCAGATTGCATGGGACCCTAGTGTCTATTATTTCAGATCGTGGTGCTCAGTTCACAATAATATTTTGGAAATCCTTTCAGAAGGGATTGGGTACCAAGGTGAACCTCAACACAACTTTCCACTGTCAGACAGATGGCCAGGCAGAGCATACCATTCAGACTCTTGAGAACATATTGACAGCATGCGTCCTAGATTTTAAAGGTAATTGGGATGATCACTTGCCTCTTATTGAGTTTGCTTATAATAACAGTTATCTTGCTAGTATCAAGATGGCACCGTTTGAAGCTTTTTATAGGTGAAGGTATAGATCACCTATTGGTTGGTTTAAAGTTGGTGAAGTAGAATTTCTAGGACTAGATTTGGTTTGCCAGGCTATGAAGAAAGTCAAGTTAATTCAGGAGCATTTGAAAATGGCTCAGAGTCGCCAAAAGTCCTATACAGATGTGAGGCGAAGAGACTTATAGTTTTAACTTGATGATTGGGTATTCCTTAAAGTCTCACCCATGAAGGGTGTTATGAGATTTGGGAATAAAGGGAAGCTTAGCCCCAGATATATTGGACCTTATAGAATCCTGCGAAGGGTTGGTCAAGTAGCTTATGAGCTTGAATTGCCATAAGAGTTGGCTGTTGTTCATCCAGTATTTCATGTGTCTATGTTGAGAAAGTGTGTAGAAGACCCGTCGTTGGTTGTTCCTGCTGATAGTATAATGGTTAAGGATGGCCTCACCTATGAAGAGGTCCCCGTAGCTATTCTTGATCGTCAGGTTCGCAAGTTGGGAACTAAAGAGGTAGCCTTAGTAAAAGTCCTATGGAGGAGTCAGAAAGTTAAAGAGGCTACATGGGAAACCGAAGAAGATATGAAATCCAGATATCCCCATTTGTTTGAAGAACAAGAAAAGAATGCACAAGGTAACCTTCTATAATCCATACCATGTCTCATGTTTAACACTCATATATCCAGTGCTCATGTTCCATGTCTCAGTATGAATATTTACATATAACCATGTCATATTAATTCAGTCTCCATGTTTCATGTCATGTTTCTTTCACGATCATGTATTCAAGCCATGTCTAGTCCCCATCTTAACCATGACCCGTCATTCGAGGACGAATGATCCCAAGGGGGAGATATTGTAACACCTCGTACCTTGAAACTAGGCTACGTTCATGATTTGGGACTTAGGAAATCAGACGGGAAGTATTGGAATTAAATTGGTCTTAGTTCAGCAAAGTTCACATTTTACGTCCGGATATACAGACCGTATATTATTATATGGCTCGTACTTTTAGACCGTGCTAAGTAGATGGAAAATTCTAGCTTCTGCCAAAGTTTTAAAATGCTTCAATACAGACCGTATAAAGTTATACGGACCGTACTTTGTGACCGTATAATAAGATACGGACCGTATTTTTGGTCCGTGAATCTTGTTTGGGGAAATCCCAGTTTTTGGAATATTTAATCATTGTTAAATATGATCAGCTTATACGGATCGTATATCATGATATGGACCGTATAAGTCCCGACATAGTTAAGTATAAATATATCAGTTCAGTCTTCTAATTCTATTTTTCATACTTCCAAGCCCTAGCACGAAGTTTTTCTTCTCCTATCAATCCAAAACAACAAGGTAAGCCATTCCAAGTCAATTCTAACACGTATTCATGTAATCTAATTAGGAAATCATTGTTCCTAACCTAGGGTTTTCAAGAAAATCCATCTCAAGGCTCAAGGTTTAATCTATTGCAATTCCAAAGGCAAGTTTGGAGCAATAAAAGGTATGTAGAGTTTCTATCTACGTGTGGGAATGTCATTGTTCTTCCCCACACCACGTTCTTCCATGATTATAAGAAAGTTCACCAAAACTAGGGTTTTGAACATGTTCATGATAACCCTAACATGATTCACTGTGTTTGTATGATTAATTCGTTATTGTGTTCTTAATATTCCATTCTGTTTATTGAGAATCTGTTCGTAATCCATGAAAATTCATACTTTACATTCCATGGGTTCTAAATGCAAGATATGAACTTCTATGTATATTTTCATGAAATACGACATGTATCCATGTTTTCATACAAGTTATACTATGTACTTATATCCATACTATATTATAGTCACGAATCATGTTTACAAGCCATGTTTATGAATCAAGTATACAAGTCATGATTACAAGCCATGTTATTCAGACCAGTGGCCCAGATGCCAACTATATCCATCTTCATGTTTTTGGGAGTAGCATAGGTTTACCGAGAAGCTTAGATAGCCTGAAACTACGTATGCCAACGCAGGGAAGGGTCACTCCGCCCAGGTTAGGACAACACCTTCAAAAAGTTGAATTGGATCCATTTTCATGTCATGCTTATGTCTCATACCCTGGCAAGGTGTGGGGCTGCTCTGCTGGTCGGGCCAGGTACCAGACTCCACGTACCCACGTGGTGATTCCATGTTGTCGGTTATACTACGGCTCTCCCACCAGATACAGATATATAAATATATATGCACATGAAACATTTTACTCATGTTATACATTTACTCATGTCGACGACGCTCATGTTCATGTTCAAACGGCTTCGCTCTTATAGGTTCAAGTGCCATGTTTATTTCATTCAGTTGTGTTACATACCAGTACAATTCAAGTGTACTGACATCCCCTTTATTTTCTTGGGGTCCTGCATTTCACGATGCAGATTTACAGGACGACGGATCAGTACGTTAGGACTCAGCGCGTATCAGCTTTTGGGGAGCCCCATTTTATTCAGGGTTTTAGCTTTACTTATGTTTATTTCAACATAGCTTAAGCTTATGTCGGGGGCCTTGTCCCAAGAAGTAAAATGCTTTAGTAGTCGCATTCATGTCAGAGGTTTCATAGACCAGTCAGTTATGTTATGTCAGGTATTCAGAGTCATCTAGCCATTTTGGCTCATTACTATTATGACACTATGATATTTTCAGACTTACGATTTACGGTCTTACGCTTTTCTTAAATTATGCATGTTCATAGTTTATTCCGCATCAGTTCATGCCCAAGTTGAGTCAGCAAGCCATGTGGTTTGCTCGGTCACATGTAGTCAGGTATGGAGTGTTGTGTTACGTTCAGGCCATGGTTTGGGGCGTGAAAACATATGCACAAATATGACATGCTCCAAATCTGTAACGACCCGCTTGGTCATTATTGAAACCATCTATGGTCCATATTCAAAACTAAGTTTCAAGGGGATAAAAAGCTAAGTTTCCTTAGAAGTGTTAGGTAAAATTGAGATCATGATCAAATCCTGAGATATTAAAATTTATGGGCTCGGATAAAAATCATTCGCTGTAGCAGTGCAAAGACCGCCGCAGCGAGTTCGTTGCAGCGAAAAGCCCATCACTGCAACGAAGAAGGCGAAAATCATAATATAATATATTTAGCCCTATTCCGGGGTTTTGTCCCACTTTTCCTCAAAACCTTTTTATAGGCTGCCTCTTGGAGATATTTGATAGAACATTTGGAGACTTCGTCAAGGTAAGCCCTCACCTATCTTTATTGCTAAGAATTCATAAAGATAATCCCTCCTATAGTGAGTTTCCCCCTCACGATTAATAAAAGGAGAATTGTACATAAACGACGTAGAAACATTAACTACCATGGAGTCTAGATGATAAGATCCTACTTGGCACACTTCACTTCAAGACATCCACCCAAGGCCAAGGCATGAAACTTCACACTCTACAAGCGTCGTGGATGAAAAGGATGGCATGGAAGGTCTTTGGAGGCTCCTACAAGCCACACAAGATGGCTTACGATGTGTGGAAGGTAGCTTGGGCGAGGTTTGGAGAAGAAGCTACTAGAAAGGAGGCCTAGAACTCAAAAGTGGCTAGAAGTGCAAAGGGATAGAAATACAAATGTGGCTAGATGTGCAAAAGAAAGGGCATAGATGCAAATGGTCACAATTGCAAGCTTTGAGGATTGGATGATGGCTGTATGTGCAAGACAGAGTCTTTTCATGTTTCAAGCCAACATCCAACTAGCCAAACAAGGCCCTTGCCTCATTAATGACATTTTTGTAATAACTCAATCTTTTTTAGTCTAGAAGTATAAATACTAGACTTAGACATTTCATTTACTTAGATTATGTTGAATTGAGATGAATACTCTAAATTGAGTGATAGTTTGTTTAGTAGAATTAGTGTAGTGCTAATCTAGTGATTAGTGTTTAGTCATAGTTGATTATGGTGGATTCCATTGTTGGCTATTGAACCTTTTTTCCATTGATTTCATATGAAATATTTTCATTTGTGGATTCATTTGTTTGACTCTTAAATTGAGTTCAAATAGTATAGGTTCGTTAGTAGGAATCGATTAGGAGGGTTTGGGTTTAATATACCTAGATTTGCCTATAATTCCTTTACTAATTGGGTCTTGCTTTTATCTCTCTATTCTCATCCCAAATTCTTCACTTCTCATCCCTTGATTTCTTCATTATCTTTATTTTCACATATTTGTTATTTGAATCCGTGTCTTCCACAAGCCGGATCGTATCATTCCTGAACTTGGGGGCTCGAGCACTGGCTGCAGATAGAGCGGGTCCTGATGATCTGTTCCTAAAGAATTTTCTGCCTCCATCTCCCCCATGACTGAAGTTACCTGCAGACTTAGCTCTTTTACTAATTTCCCTCTCTTTCTTTTTCTGAAGTGCTTCTTTTTCCTTCACTCGATCATCGTTACCCTGCACAAAATCAACCATCTTGGCAATGGTCATGTTGTTATTTTGAGCGTACCGTATTTACATTATCGTGCAAATCAGATTTGAGTTCAAGCACAAATCTCCTAACTACGACCCTCATACAGGGAACCATATGGGCAGTATACTTGGCTAACGAAACGAACTTGTGATAATATTCTTGGACTACCATGTTATTCTGCCTTAGTCTCTTGAACTCAAAAGCCTTTGCTTCCCTGACCTCAACTGACATGAAGTGGTCAAGAAAAGCATCTGCAAACTCGTCTCAAATAGCTGGAAGTGCCCTCTTCCTCTCGGGATTGTTCCCCTGACTCATATCAGATTTGGGCCACATCCTTTAACAGAAAAGCACTAAACTCCCCTGCTTTTATCTCAGTAGCATGCATAATGAGGAACACCTTCTGCAGCCCATCAATATAGTTCTGTGGATCCTCCTCGGCCTTAGACCTTGTGAACACTGGAGGTTTCATCTACAAGAATTCTTGAGTCCTAGAACTAGTAGATCCTCTACTAGCACTGATGTTAGGAGCCGTTTCCTGATGTTGAGCCTGATTACCAACAATCTAGGTGAGCAACTGGATAGCTCCCTTGACATCCATATCTAAAGCACTAGGAGGTGTAGCTGTTGGGGCTGCTGGGTCTGAAGCAGTTGCCTGAGTCCGAACGTCTTCTTCCTGAGCTGCATTAGCGGCAACCCTTTGGCTGGTAGCTGAAGTCCTCTTCGTGTACTTTCTTTTCGGAGCCATTTTCTGAAATACGTAATTCGCACAGTTAGAAGAATTCCTGAAAGTACTGCTGTATCTGCATGATCTAGAGTATGAAAGAAGTGAGACAATCCTGAATGTCTTGGTGGTCAACTGTTTATATGTATGGGGCTCTCACACATATAAAAGTGATCCCACTGGACACGATTTCATAGACTCCCTAAGACACTTGAACCTAGGCTCTGATACTAAGCTTTGTCACGCCCCGAACCATGGCCTGGACGTAACACGATACTCGATGCCTGACTGCATGTGACCGAGCAAACCACATGACTTGCTGACTCAACATGGGCATGAACTGATGCAGAATATACTATGAATATGCATAATTTATGCAAAGCATGGGATCGTAAATCCTAAGTCTGAAAATATCATAATATCATAATAGTAATGAGCCAAAATGGCTAGACGACTCTGAATATCTGACATAACATAACTGACTAGTCTATGAAACCTCTGACATGAATCTGACTACTAAATTGTTTACCGGGACAAGGCCCCCGGCATACCTTAACTGCATGACTGAAATAAACATAAGTAAAGCTAAAACCCCGAACAAAATGGGACTCACCAAAAGCCGATACGTGCTGAGTCCTAATGTGCTGATCCGTCGTCCTGTCAATCTGCGTCATGAAATGCAAGCCTCCAGGAAAATAAAGGGGACGTCAGTACACTTGAATTGTACTAGTATGTAAAGCAGCTGAATGAAATAAACATGGCACTTGAACCTATAGAACTGAAACTGTAAACTGAACATGAACATGAGCATCGTCTGACATGAGTAAATGTATAACGTGGGTAAAAAGTTATATATATATATATATATATATATATTGTGGGAGAGCCGTAGTATAACCGACACAAAATACGGAATCACCATATGGATACGCGGAGTCTGGTACCTAGCCCGACCGGCAGAGTAGCCCCACGCCTTTCCAGGGTATGAGACTTGCATGACGTGAAAATGGATCAAATTCAACTGTCTGAAGGTGTCGCCCTAATCTGGGCGGAGCGACGCTTCCCTACATTGGCATACGTAGTTTCAGGCTATCTGAGTCTTCTTAGTAAACCTATACTACTCTAAAAAATATGAACATGGATATAGTTGGCATCTGAGCCAATGGTCTGTATAACATGGCTTATCATGTCTTGTAAACTTGATTTATAAACATGGCCTGTAAACATGATTCGTGAGTATAATATAGCATGGATATAAGTACATAGTATAACTTGTATGAAAACATGAATGCATGTAGTATTTCATGAAAATATACATAGAAGTTCATATCTTGCATTTAAGAACCCATGGAATGAAAAGTATGGGTTTTTCATGGATTACGAACAAATTCTCAATAAACAGAATAGAATATTAAGAACACAATAACGAATTAATCATACAAACATAGTGAATCATGGTACATATATTTAAGGTTATCATGAACATGTTTAAAACCTTAGTTTTGGTGAACTTTCTTATAATCATGGAAGAACATGGCGTGGGGAAGAACAATGATGTTCCCACACGTAGATAGAAACTCTACATACCTGTTATTGCTCCAAACTTGCACTGGAATTCTAAAAGATTAAACCTTGAACCTTGAGATGAGTTTTCTTGAAAACCCTAGGTTAGGAACAATGATTTCCTAATTATATTACATGAATACATGTTAGAATTCACTTGGAAGGGCTTGGAATGGCTTACCTTGTTGTTTTGGATTGATGGGAGAGGAAAATCTTCGTGCTGGGGCTTAGGAGTATGAAAAATAAAATTAGAAGATTGAACTCGTATATTTATATTTAACTGCATCGGGACTTATACGGTCCATTTATACGGTCTATATCTCGATATGCGGTCCGTATAAGCTGACCGTATTTAACAATGATTAAATATTCCAGAAACTGGGATTTCCCCAAACAAGATTCACGGATCGAAAATATGGTATGTATCTTATTATACGGTCACAAATATGGTCCCTATAACTTTATACGGTCCTTATTGAAGCATTTTAAAACTCTGACAAAAAGTAGAATTTTTTATCTACCTAACAGGTTTGAAAGTACATATAATAATATATGGTCCGTATATCAGTACGTAAAATGAAACTTTGCTAAACTGAGAGCAATTTAATTCCAATACTTCCCGTCTGATTTTCTAAGTCCCAAGTCATGAACGTAGCCTAGTTTAAAGGTATGAGGTGTTACATATGTATTCATGCACGTGATTTGAGGATACTATGTGAGTCCGAGGGAATTTTATTCCGGGCTAGTGATGATGTTGGCACATGATATGCGTACTTGAGCCGATGGGATACGCGACAGGTGAGATTGATATATGATATGAGTTGATATGATGTGGCCGTGATTCCGAGGATATTACCGGAGCGACGATATATGGGCTTCGCGAGCCCCCCATGGGTCACGAATCATGATTAGCTTTGATCGTGTGTATATCGGAAAGTGGAATAAGGGCCTTGCATTGCATTTGCATCTCATTCATCTTATTGTACCTATTTGATGATATTGTTGGATTTGCCTTGTCTTATTCTGTCTTGTCTTCTTATGTGCTATTTGGTTCTAAATTGCTTAACTGTAAATATTTGGTATTTCTGGACTAATGGCGGACAAGTATGGTTATAGTATCGTACCAACCCTCGTCTCCATTCTTAGAAGGGTCGGTTGACGATGCATGCTGAGTACCGTTAATTTTGCACTCACTTCACTTGCTGCACCCTTTTTGTGTGCAGATTCGACTCCTAGTACCTCAAGAGGACGTGAGTACCAGATTGACCACTAGGGAGTTGCTGCTGAGATTCGGGGTGAGCTCCATGGCTTCTGGATAGCTTTGGATTTCTTCTATATTGCTATCTACCTGTCTTTTCCTATTTCCAGACAGTTTTTGTGTTATGTTCAGACTATGACATTCTTAGTTGGTCCTTGTATGTGGTGACCTCGGATTTTGGGGCAAGTTTTTTAATAACTTAAGGATTTATTAGTATTTGAGATTTTAAGACTATAATTGATTTGTATGCTATCTTTCCACACTTAGATAATTAATTGTTATGGCTGTGTTGGCTTACTAGTACGGTGGGACTAGTGTAATCACGATCCGGGATTTTGGGTCGTGACATATGTAACAAGATTATAAGGACAAGTTTGTCCCTTATATTAATAACATTATTATTTTACATGGAAAAACTATGCTCTCTTATTTAATTAGATTATGAATATAATCTAATTCTACTTCATTCACAATTTTTACGTACTTTATGACTCTTTAGAAGAAAAAAAAAATTAAAGAACACATAAAATTTGTTTAAGAAAAAAAAATGAGACGAGTATAAAAGAGAGTATACTAATGAGGTGTAGATGAGTAAGAAAAGTACATATGAGTGTGACATATTTAAGCCTTCTCCCGACCACTATTAACACCCCCAATTTTACATATGTAACTTTCCATACCCATCTACACCTCATTAGTGTACTCTCTTTTAAATCTGTCTCTTTTTTTCTTAAATAAATTTTATGTGTTCTTTATTTTTTTTAAAGAGCCATAAAGTACGTAAAAATTGTGAATGATGTAGAATTAGATTAGATTCATAACCTATTTAAATAAGAGAGCATAGTTTTCCATGTAAAATAATAATGTTATTAATATAAGGGACAAAGTTGTCCTTATAAGTTTGTTACATAAAATTAGAATAGATTGAGGTTTATATAGGAATTGGGAAGACTCAAATATGCCACTGAACTACGAAATGGCTCATATGTGCCACTCGTAAAATGAAGGGTTTAGATAATGCCACGTGGCAAAATTTGGTAGTAGTAGAGTTTTGTTAGTGAGTAATGACATATATGACCCAAAATGGTAACGACGGTGGCATTTTTGAGCCCAACAATTAACGAGTAACATGAATGAACATTTTCTGATAGTTTGATGGAATATTTGAGCTTTTTTCAAAGAATATCTTTAGATAAGATAGATTTTAGGAATTTGGGAAAAGATCAACAACCACTAGCTTATTTTTGGGAGTTCTTTTTTTTTTTGGTACAATTATTTTGTGAGTGCCGTGAGGGGCATGGTACAGGAGACTTGACTATTGGCGACTTTAACTAATACAACTTGTTATACTAAGAGTTGACACTTAAGTTTAAACAAAAAAACACTCCAGAGAATATTATCCAGTTTAGCAAATTTCCTGGGAAGTCAAAATTTTAGAGAGTCGAGAAAATTCTGTTGCTTTGTTGGTTGAACCTGAATCAACTTGTAAAAAATCTCGAATCCACTTCTTAATTTGATTGGATGCTACTAAACGGATAAGGTATCGATTAGATTTACAAATGAATTAACAAAATCTTCTTCAATTTAGGATTATAGGTTGAAATTAATTTTTGGGAAACCATCAACGGCTGCTAGCTCATTTTTTGGGTGTCATTAGTGGCAAGTGTTGCTCCCAAATGCACACGCAAGTATACGTGGTCGTAGAAATAATATAGGATTTTAAAGTCCAGATATCGATCCCACATAGACTTAGATTCTACCGTTAAACTAATTCAAATTCGAATAAAACTATTCAAGAAAGTAAAAATCAAGGTGTTTGTTGTAATTAAACTAAAACTGAAAAGTAAACAATTTGTGATGGGTGTTTTTGTGACTGAGAGTATTTTGACAAAGACTGTAAGATTTATCAGATGAGAGAAAGTTCTAGGATTATGGCTTTCGGCAATCCAGTTGATTTTCTGACAATTCTACTTATCTTATTTCCTGGGTTACTAGTTGGCGGGTTAATTATAACTTTATAAGTATCTTCCATGTTGCTCACAAGCCTGTAGATGCTACCATAATGCCTATATCCCTATGGTCGCCAGAGGTAACAAGAACGCATTTACTTCTCCGTATTCAACTAAGCAAGGCTAAAGGATATATTCCTATCCTCATTAGCAAAACGATTATATCAAGCAAGCCCCATTTATTCTTATTACGCATGCAAAATCCCTATCCCTAGTTCAATTCACACGCCACAGATAGTGTTCAACTATTGGCCAGATAATCAAACAATTAAGATCAAGAATGAATAAGTAACCCAAAATATATAAATTTAATTAATAGAAATTGTCCCTAAACCAACTATCTTGTCTTTCGCCACAACTCTAGAACTAAGAAGTTTAGCTACACATGATTCTCAATGAACAACAAGAATTCATGAATAATCTAGGGTTGAAAAAGATGAAAATAAAATAAAATCTAGAGAGAAAGTAATAAGACGGCTTACAAGTCTTGGAATAATCCCAGCACATCATTAATAATGAACAAAATATCTATTTATAATTTAGGGTTGTTAACCAAATAAAAGGGTCCTAATCCTACTTAAAATCGGACTAAATTGGGCATTTCCGCATTGGCCACGTGTCGCGGGTCCAACGCGGGGTCTTCAGTGATTTTTGCCCCTATTTGTGCTGAGCTCGCGACGCGGGCGTCGCACGAATTGTCAAGATTATACACCGTGGTTTTTCCTTCATGGACCCGCGACGCGGGCCTAACACATCTGAGTGTCACTCCATGTTGCATCCGCGATGCGGGGCTGGTACATTTGCTCTCAATTCTTCCAAAAATTCTCCCAAGTGTCGCAAGCTCCTCTCGTTCACTCGTGCACACAAGATCACCTCCAGAATCAACCAAAACTGTTCGGTTTCCCATCGTTTGTCTTCATCGTACCTAGACACATGAAATATAGTGACATAAGCTCAAATACGACGATTTCATCATAGATTAAGCGATAAAAGTCATAAGAATGGGATGTAAAATGACATGAAACATGATATTTGTGCCAAATATCACCGTTCCCCACTTAGACTTTGCTCGCCCTCGAGCAAACACTTACCTCTTATGCCAACCTACCATACTCACAATCATGCCATCCAAACAGGTCTGCTCAGGTTTCGGTTAATATGGCTATTTCAATAATGTTTCTCAAAACAATCACTTGAGCAAATTCTCTCGAAAGACATGCCAAAGATCAAAATTTTCGTTAAGACAACCACCAACAACCTTCTCAAAAATAATTTTCTTTCAAGAACAACATGACTCAAAGACACCACTTAAAAACAAGGCGATCATGCTACTTAATCAAGAATCCAACATTTCACCATTCTATTATCAACTAAGTGCCCTCACAAGAAGACACAACAACAACAACAACAACAACAACAACATACCCAGTAAATTCCCACAATGTGGGGTCTGGGGAGGGTAGAGTGTACGCAGACCTTACCCCCACCTTTCAAGGTGAGGAGGCTGTTTCCGAAAGACCCTCGGCTCAAAAGAGAACAAAACAAAAGGTCAGATAAGGACAAGCATAACAAAACAATATGAAAACGAAGGGCAACAAAAGCGAGATAGTCATGATAAACAGTAGCTACCATAAATAAATAAGATACTCGAAGTACAAGACCCAACAATATAAGCAGAAATCAGATGGCAATAAACGAATGAGCAAACTACAACTACTAGGACGAAAGAAGTAAGCGAGACTACCTCCTAACCTTCTATCCTAATCTGAGTCCTCCACAACCTCCTATCTAAGGTCATGTCCTCGATGCTAAAAAGCGCGCCATGTCCTGTGTAATCACCTTTCCCCAATACTTTTTTGGCCTACCTCTACCTCTCATCAAACCCACCATAGCCAGCCTTTCACGCCTCCTCACTGGGGCATCTATGTCTCTCCTCTTGACATGTCCAAACCATCTCAGCCTCTCTTTCCAGATCTTGTCCTCCACCGACGCTACTCCCACCTTGCCTCGGATATCTTTATTTCTAATCCTATCCTTCCTAGTGTGGCCACACATCCACCGCAGCATTCACATTTCCGCGACTTTCATCTTCTGAATGTGAGAGTTCTTGACTAGTCAACACTCCGCCCCGTACAGCAAAGTCGATCTAACCACCACTTTGTAGAACTTGCCTTTAAGTTTTGGTGGCACTTTCTTATCACACAGCACTCTATAAGTAAGCCTCCATTTCATCCATCCTGCACCAATATGATGTAAAACATCATCATCGATCTCCCCATCTCCCTGAATAATAGCCCCAAGATACTTAAAACTTTCTTTTTTCTGGATGTCTTGGGTATCAAGCCTCACTTCCTCGTCAGCCTCATATGGTACGCCACTGAACTTGCACTCCAAGTACTCTGTCAAGGGAGACAAATGGACCTCACAAGAAGATAGTTGTCAATATATCTCACAAGAATCAAATAGACATCATTCAATGGACATGAATTCAACAAAAACGCTCACTCTCACAAAGAACATCACATGCTAGATACGACATATCATAAGCTTGCCCATAGTGTAACCGTTTTACTAATATAAGCATATCGAACCTAGGATCAAGTAGGGACTTAAGAGGGTTGTAATGTAGGCTAGGGGACAGGTAGGAATCATTTGGATAATAGTGACTAACCTCCCTAAGCACTTTAATACATACAACATTTCCGTTTTGTTCACTTTCCTTGTCCACCTATTTTAGAGCCAACCACCCAAACTTTCCTAGTCGTTCATAACTATGCAAGAATGTTGTGCAGCGAAATAAAGTAAATCAACACAAGAATTTGTACGTGAAAAACGTTTTGCTCAAGGGAGTCAAATAGACCTATCTCTTATAGGGATTTGCTAAAGATCCCCTAAATGCGAGCCGTACAAAGGTATATAATAACATATAAGGACCTGTCTCATACAGTCCATATCTAATAACTATTTAACCAACAATAGCCTATTACACAATACTTGCAAAGGTAAATAGATGGAATCACAACAAAACCTAACGTAGACAACTAAAGAACTTAATGATAAATCTTGATAAGTTTTTGTTCTTTGTCGACTTGAAGTTTGCTCTCTTAAGACAAAGTGTTGGCTGCGCTCACTTAGCCTCTTATTGGAATGTTGTGATTTGTGGTTGTGGTTAAGGTCAAAAGCTTGTTTGTATTATGTATATATAGAAGTAGTTTCCGCCTCTTGAATGTAAAATCCAACCAAGTTTTGGTTACATAATTGTACTCAAAAATCAAACCTTGTTTGACTTGGATCTTCTTTCTTTCCTTGAATATGTGTCAACTATTTATCTTACTTCAATGCTAATTCCATGTTGATTAACTTATGATAGTTTATGGAAATATTACCATAACTTGAAATCCAACATTTCATCGAATAAGAATCAGTCAATATTCCATCTTCTCTTATGTCGGCATTAAATAGTTTTTCGGTCTCCAGTTGCGTGATAGTGAGGATCAGTTCCTTTGAGCAGTTCCTTTGTTGAAACGATTGCTTCACTGAATCCTTTGGATATTTGTTCTTCAATTCATCCTTCCTTATGTCTCTCTTGATTGTCATTGGATACATTGTTGGTCAAATCATCAAAACTTTAATGTAAGCTCATAATATATCATTGAGACAACATCTACTCAATATCAGGTGAAGAAAAAAATTTAACAAATTTGATTTTCTATTGGAGCAGTGACCGTCACAGGTGGACCGAGGGAAACGCATTGACAAATGACGGGTCGGATAGGATAACGACGATTAGGGTTTGTATGAAAGAGAAAAGAAAATTCGTAATTGCATGTGATTTGTCGAAGGATTTATATATTTTGTAAAACACTATTGCTATATTTTGGAAATTGTAACAGTATTATTAATTATGTTAATTAGGATCCTTTTTAAGCATATGTAAGAAACTATCTCAATAATTAAATGAATTAATAACAATGAGTGTTTGATCACACAAGATGTAGTCATTACATGAAGGTGTACGAGAATCCAAACAGAAGATAACCAAGCAACACTATTTGATTGTCTAAAGTTGTTCTAGCTAGTGTGTGGTATTAGCAGAAATGCTCATCCTACTGGCAGAACTGCATTACCTAATTAAAACAGTTTTAACTGCTGCAATATACTATATTCTTCAAATAAAGGGATCAGTTTTTACAAAGTGTGGAGTTCAGGAGCATCTCAAACTGCAACATACATGAAATGCAGTCATTCTTTTGCTTGAAGTTGTTCGTGGGGAAATAGCACCTGGTGAGAGCTTAGAGGTGACTGATAGTGACATCATCCCAAAGCAGAAGAAAAATGCAGCATTACAAGTTGTTGCTGTTGAAGTGATTCCTATTCAAAGCTTTTTTCCTCTGTTAGCTTTGTTTTTTCCCTTGTTGTTTCCTTTTTTGCTTTTTTGTTTTTTTTTTTTTTTTTAAAATAAGCCCGTTTGGGCATTTTATTAATCATGAATCAAAATGGCTGAGCCCAAAAGTGACCCAGCCCAAAATCAACAATATACGTCCAAATAAAAACAAAGACACAATTAGGAAAGTATTGTCCACAGTGCATCGATTTGCCCTATCTGCTTTTTGTTGTCCAATTATTCCACTGCTACCATACCTGCTCCTTGAGCTGTTCCTCTTCACCGACGTGGTCTCCTCTGCCTTACACTTCAACCAGGTATTTTCCTTGTTTCTTGAATCTTGTACGCATCTGTCGAATTTAACCATTATAGCTGCTAACATTCCAATTGTTTTCTCATGTATATGCCGGAATCATGAATTTGACTTCGAGAAAGTTGATCTCCCTTTGAATGTAAACTCGACCATGAAACTTTCAAACTCAGGTATGTCTCCAAGATTTCAAGCCTGCTATTTCGTTCCTCATAAGCTGTGTATTTCATTTCTATTACTTGATCTGCACTCTTAAGTATGGAACTTGGGATTTATCGCTGTTTAGAATCTTTCTTAGCTCCACTTCCATCTCATTGAAATGTTCATATCGTTGTTCCTTTGTCTAAAGCTCGTTAGCTAATGCATCGCCTAATTGATTTCCTTCTCTTAAAATGTGAGTATATGTTACCTGTTTCCCCTCTCCCATACGTTTAATTTCGTCAACCCAATTTGCTAAACTCCAGGGTGGTTTCCAGCCTTCCTTTAGAATCCTTTGAACAAATTGTGAGTCTGTTTGTATAATGATTCTATTGAACTGATTGTTGTTGCACCGCGTAAATCAAGATTGCCACGTTTTCGCTTCATTATTAGTAACATGTCCTATCTCTCCGCCGCTTTCGGCAAAAATTAAATTGCCCTCCTCATTCCTTACACAAAAACCAAAAGATCCTTCTCCCGGGGTTACCTCTTGACGCACCATCAGTGTTGCACATAATCCAACCCCCATGAAAAAGGGTTTCCAAATCACTTTCTTGTATTTCACCTGTGTTCTGTATCCTTCCAAAAACTGTAACATGTCCTTCCAACTGTGAGGAATTTGTTGTATTGAAGGATTTCTGAATCTGAGCAAGTTCTGAATTGTAACATAGATATGATATATGCATCTTCCAACTGATCTCCTCTCTCCATGTTTATATGCATTTCTTCTCTTCCCGCTCCACAGAACTATAGCGGGCATAGCATAAAACAATGGTTTCAACCTATTATTAACAGGTTGTTGCCACCATTTTAACTATGATACGGTATGATTGAAGTCACTTGATATTAATACCGCAGAGAAGAAAAAAAGGACCAAGTCTGATGGCGAGAAAGACCTAGCAAAAAGATGTTGAATTGTCTCCTCCTTAGGACTTGAGCAACACCAACATCTAGATGCTAGGTTAATATTCATCCTTTT